>NC_073389.1:0-280000 GCF_028641065.1 Leucoraja erinaceus | reverse complement strand
TGCAACATAACAAAAGATATGTAAACATATTACTATGTAAAATACATAATAAACAACAAGAAAGTTCAGTATATATATATGCATAAAAAATAAACATACATATAATTAGGCAATAGTGATGAAAAGTCAAAAAGAATGTCCCAAACTCCAAAAAGTTAGTAACCCATTTGGAGGTTGTAGTGTTTAATAGTCTGATGCAGATGTGGAATATTGTGCGAAACACAAAGTGCTAGAGGAACTCAACAGGTCAGGCAGCATTTGTGGAGCCATACAGCACGGAAACAGGATGTTCGGCACAACTCGTCCATGCCATAAGACATTGGAGCAGAATTAGGTCATTCACCATTCGATCATCACTGATCTATTTTTCCCTCTCAACCCCATTCTCATGCCTTCCCCTTATAACCTTTGATGCTCTTACTAATCAAGAGTTAGTAAGAACCTCACTAATGCCAACCAGGATGCACCATCTACGCTAGTGTCACCTGTCTGTGTTTGGCACATCTATCTATACACTAGACCAAGTGCAGACCCGTTGGGTCTGTTTCCCCAACGCCGTTTGCGGGGGGGGGGGGGGGGGGGGGCTGCGGCATCACACTCACATTAACCACCCCCCAAACACACCAGTGGGGTGAGAAGAGGGGAGGGAGGAGAGAGGAGGAGGAGGAAACGGGACAGATTTGGGAGGGAAAGGAGAGCGGGATAGGGGGTGAGACAGGGGGATGGGGAGAGAAATGTGGGGGAGGGGGGATGGGGAGGGAGGGGAGGAGGAAGGGAGGGGGAGAGGGGTGGGAGGAGAGAGGGGAAAGAGTGGGGAGGGAGAGTGGAGGGAGAAGGGGGAGAGGTGGAAGAGTGGGGAGGGAGGAGGAGAGGGGTAGGGGGGAGTGATGGAAGAGGGACCGAGGGGTAGGAGGAAGGGGGCGGGTGGAGAGATAAGGGGGTGGGGGGTAGAGAGGGAAGGGAAGTGGGGGAGAGAGGGATGGGTGGGAGAGGTGTGAGGAGAGGGAAACATAGAAATTAAATGCAGGAGTAGGCCATTCAGCCCTTCGAGCCTGCACCACCATTCAATATGATCATGGCTGATCATCCAACTCAGTATCCTGTACCTACCTTCTCTCCATACCCCCTGATCCCTTTAACCACAAGGGCCACATCTAACTCCCTCTTAAATATAGCCAATGAACTGGCCTCAACTACCTTCTGGGGCAGAGAATTCCAGAGATTCACCACTCTCTGTGTGAAAAATGTTTTTCTCATCTCTGTCCTAAAGGATTTCCCCCTTATCTTTAAACTGTGACCCTTGTTCTGGACTTCCTCAACATCTGGAACAATCTTCCTGCATCTAGCCTGTCCAACCCCTTAAGAATTTTGTACGTTTTGTACGTATATTAGATAGATAGAAGATAGATAGATAGACTAGACCAAGTGCAGACCCGTTGGGTCTGTTTCCCCAACGGCGTTTGCGGGGGGGGAGAGGGCTGGGTCATCACACTCACATTAACCACCCCCCAAACACACAGGTGGGGGTAGGGGGGGTGAGAAGAGGGGAGGGAGGGGAGAGGAGGAGGAGGAAACGGGACAGATTTGGGAAGGAAAGGAAAGCTGGGAAGGGGGTGAGAGAGGGGGATGGGGAGAGAGATGTGTGCGGGAGGGGGGGGGGATGGGATGGGGAGGAGGGGGGAGGAGGGAGGGGGGGGTGGGGAAGGAGGGGGAGAGGGGTGGGGGGGAGAGGGGGAAAGAGTGGGGGAGGGAGAGTGGAGGGGGAAGGGGGGAGAGGTGGAAGAGTGGGGAGGGAGGAGGAGAGTGAACATTGGGCATTGTGACATCAATCTGTGAACATTGGGCATTGTGACATCACACAATGGAACGTTCACCATGGGCTGGGGCTCCTGCAAAGGCAGATGTAAATGGATCCATTCCGATTGGACATCTGTGAACATCGGGCATTGTGACATCACACGATGGAACGTTCACCAGGGGCTGGGGCTGGGGCTGCTTCTATGGGTGAGATGGGTTAAATATTGGGGGGGGGGGGGGGGGGGGGGGGGGGGGGGGGGGGGGGGTGGGGGTGGGAGAGAATGATTTGATTAAAAATGTCAGGGGTGGATCAGGGGTGGATACTTTGAAAGAAAAGTGAAATCTCTTCCGAAATGGAAAAGATTCTGCGATTCTGCGTCTGGTTTCGGCGTAGCAAGGAATCAAAGGAAGAAAGGCATCCGACAGCCGGACGGATGGACGCCGGACAGGCACACAGTTTTATATAATAATAGAAGATAGATAGATAGATAGATAGATAGATAGATAGATAGATAGATAGATAGATAGATAGATAGATAGATAGATAGATAATGTGATAGATAGATAATGTGGCTGCCGCCTGCTATCCGCCGTCCATCCGGCTGGCGTTCTGCCTTTTGATTCATTCCATCGTGTGATGTCACAATGCCCAATACTCGCAGATGACCAATCGGAATGGATCCATTTACATATGCCTTTGCACCAGCCCCAGCCCCAGCCCAATGTGAACGTTCCATCGTGTGATGTCACAATGCCCAATGCCCAAAGACATTCTTGCCATAGAGGGAGTATAGAGAAGGTTCACCAGACTGATTTCTGGGATGTCAGGACTTTCATATGAAGAAAGACTGGATAGACTCGGTTTGTACTCGCTGGAATTTAGAAGATTGAGGGGGGATCTTATAGAATCGTATGTTTCTATGTTTCCCTCTCCTCATCCCTCTCCCTCTCCCACCCATCCCTCTCTCCCCCACCTCCTTCACTCTCTACCCCCACCCCCTTCCCTCCCCCCCCGCCCCCTTCCCCCCTACCCCCCTGTCCCTCTTCCACCACCCCTCCCCCTACCCTTTCCTCCCCCCCCAATTCCACTTCTCTCCCCCCTTTCCCCCTCCACTCTCCCTCCCCACTCTTTCCCCTCTCTCCTCCCACCCCTCCCCCCTCCTCCTCCCTCCCCCCCCCCCCCCCCCCCCCCCCCCCCAACATCTCTCTCCCCCTCCCCACATCTCTCTCCCCATCCCCCTCTCTCACCCCCTACCCCGCTCTCCTTTCTCTCCCAAATCTGTCCCATTTCTTCCTCCTCCTCTCCCCTCCCTCCCCTCCCTCCACCTGTGTGTCTGGGGGGTGGTTAGTGTGAGTGTGATGCCGCAGCCCCCCCCCCCCCCCCCCCCCGCCAACGCCCATTGGGGAAACAAACCCAACGGGTCTGCACTTGGTCTAGTACATAACTAAAAATCTCTGATCTTGTTATCATCCGATTTGTGCGGTCTTTCTATTTGCGCAAAAACAGTTCGTGATAGCGCTGCGATTTTTTGCCAGTTCACTCACCGTTCTCTCCTATGCTGCAATTTCACCGTTTTGTTCCGAATCTTAAAAACCGCGCTTGCGCAGATTGATCTCTTCTCCTGCCGTTCAGCGCTGCATGGATTAGTCTCTTCCCCTGTCACTCACCGGGATAGTCCACCCCTTCCTGCGCCATCGCGTCTTTACTGGAGCTGAGGATGGCCGGCAGAGGTTTCCAACCGGACACAATTTTCAGAGGGACCCGAAGCAGCCCAGCATCAAGCAGTCCAGCGTCAGAGACCCTGCCCAGCCCAGCCCAGCGTCGGAGACCCTGCCCAGCCCAGTCCAGCGTGGGAAACCCAGCCAAGCTCAGATTCGGAGACCCAGCCCAGCCCGGAGTCGGAGACCCAGCCCAGCCCAGAGTCGGAGACCCAGCCAAGCCCAGAGTCGGCGATGTCACCAAACGGAAAGCGGAGACTCTGATTCTGGCGGAGGAGAACGACCAGTGACCAGCGGCCTCTGTGAGTCTCCATCACACTGCCAATTCCAGCCACTACCCCTCTGGCCCCCTCCCTCGCTGGCTCCTCCCCCATGATACCCCCCTCTTGCCCATGGCTTTTCCACCCCCACCCCCACAACCCCCCCCCCCCCCGCCCCTACAGATCCCTCCTCCCACATCCCTCCTCTCCCACACCCTTCCCACCCACTTACACACCTCCTCCCCGGCACACCCCCCACCACACATCCCCCTCTCCCACAACCCCCCTCCCCCCACACCGCCATCCATCCCCCCCCTACACCTCCCCGTCCACACACCCCTTCTCCCTGTGAAAAGTTAGAGATGGTGATTTGGATCTGGAAGCGGACCAATACAAAATAAAACTGAACGATTCAGACATCTTTTCATTTGTACAATTGATTTTACTGTACTAATATTAATATATTAATATTTAAAATCCACGCTTTGAAGGAGGAATATTTTACAGCCCATCTGTGGTCCCTAACCCCACCCCTAACCAGGCATCACCCGCAGGGCAGCATACGCCAGCATGTGACAGGGCGCACAACATGATTAGACACTCAAATGTCACCACTGGATTTTGAACAATGTCCCCCAAGGGGAGTCAGGCCCTTAAATCCCTCACCCCACGGGATGGGGGAGAGAAACTGCAAAGCCACCTGCCCACGTTTGGTCCATATTCCTCCAAACCTGTCCTATCCATGTACCTATCTCTGTCCCTGTCTGTCTATCTGTCTCTGTCTCCATCTCTGTCTATCTCTGTCTCTGCCTTTGCTCTTTCTGTCTCTCCCTGCCTCTGTAACTCTGTCTCTCGCTTACCAGTCCTCCCCTACTTATTCATCAGAAACCCACCCTGAAATTTGGGCATTGAATCTCCCCCTAATGCTCCAGTGCAGTGCCAAGTAACAGCCATGTTGCTGAAAGGGTTGTTGTGATACGGCATGGTGTTCCTCACGTCCCACACCAGAAGAGCTACCTAACATTTGCACTCTCCTTGACCTGGTCCTTACCATAGCGGCAAGTTCAGCTGAAGCTGAGCGAGGCTTCATCCGGCTGAAACAACTGAAGACCACCATCAGAAGTTCCCTCCAGGACGACCAGGTTACGGAGCAGTCCTCATCATGCTGCAGGCCACTTTGATCCCCGGCCAGCCATCAGCTTGTGGCATGCAGGAGGGATGAGGGCAAGGAGCGCTGACACGGGAGAAGAACCAGCTGCAGCACCTGCCTCGGGACCTCACCCTGACAGTGACAAGCCTGATGAGGAGGATGCTCTGCTCGAGAGCGGCTCACATGACAATTAAAGTGACTTTTAGATGTATTTGAATATCTCTGCCTTCACTTTGCTTTTCAGGAGATGGTTTAAAAATCAAGCAGAAAAGTTACACAAGTTCTCACAAATATGATGTTTCTGTTCATTTAAAGTTGATAACTTTCCCCCCCCCCCCCCCCCCCCCCCCCCCCCCCCCCCACCCCCCCCCCCCCCCAAAAAAAAAAAACCACTTCAGCCATTTTTATTGCTCTGGACAATCTCACTTGCCAAGTTCCATCATTGATTCAATATAGTCACCTACTTCCATCACATCTTCTTAGTGGGCACAGGGTAAAAGAGGTACTATGTACATTCAACAGTATGGTATAGGTCTGGTCAGGTAATAATAATAATAATACAGTAACAAGTATGTTACAAGAAAAAGAAAATCAAAGTACACTTCCATTCTCTTTATTTCTTTTAAATTACAAAATCCTAGAGCAGAAGTGAAATATTATGTATTTATTTTTCCCCTCTTGATGTAGTTACTGTGCCTACCTTCAACGGTGTCAAACAGATCGATTCAATTCTTTATCAACTTACCTTGCTGTGACTGGGCATAATAGGGATTGATGATTGAAGATTCAAGAGGAAAAGACCAATGTTATGGCCATGTCATGATAATTTTCAGTCCTTCACATAAAACATGCTTGTATCAATCTGTAGTGTGCATGGTTAAACATATATGTTTCCATGGTCCAGTATTTATTGACACAGGTTGATCATACGCTGAATAATCAAACCACATTTTTGTTTGGAAGTGGAAAGAAATAATAGAAATTGCAATCATTGCAATGTGTAAAAAGAGTTGCGATACTGTATTATAATTTTACTGCATGTCATTGTGGTGTATATCATGTCTTGATTGGTGAATATGTTTAGTGTGTGACTTTATTTGAAGCAGAAATAATATGTGAATGCTTCATTGAGCATAATTCCGACTGGTAACTACGCACTTCGTCCGAGCACATTATCGCATGCGTCATGCAAGCCGTCTTAAATGACCACCTAAACTGTCATTCGGTAACCTAAAAAGCTGCCCAGGTTGTCCGGCTGGCAACAGTGAAAAAAAGTTAAGTGAGAGCCCTGCCTACACAGTTAATGGTAGGCCTCTGAGTAGTGTTGTAGAGCAGAGGGATCGAGGAGTATAAGTGTATGGTTCCTTGAAGGTCGAGTCGCAGGTAGATAAGGTGGTCAAAAACGTTTTTGACACTTTAGCCTTCATCAGTCAGAGTATTGTGTGTAGAAGTTGGGAGGTCATGTTGCAGTTGTATAAGACGTTGGTGAGACCACATTTAGAATATTGTGTTCAGTTCTGGGCACCATGTTATAGGAAAGATATTGTCAAGCTTGAAAGGGTTCAGAAAAGATTTACGAGGATGTTGCCAGGACTAGAGGGTGTGAGTTATAGGGAGAGGTTGAGTAGGCTGGGTCTCTATTCCATGGAGCGCAGGAGGATGAGGGAGATCTTATAGAGGTATATAAAATCATGAGAGCATTAGATGAACAGTCTTTTACCCACAGGAGGGAAATCGAGGACCAGAGGACATAGGTTCAAGGTGAAGGGAAAAAGATTTAATAGGAATCCGAGGGGTAACTTTTTCACACAGGTGGGTGTATGGAACAAGCTGCCAGAGGAGGTAGTTGAGGCTGGGACTATCCCATTATTAAGAAACGGTTAGAAAGGTACAGGGATAGGACAGGTTTGGAGCGTTATGGACCAAGCGCAGGCAAGTGGGACTAGTGTCGCTGGGACATTATAGGCTGGTTTGGGAGAGTTGGGCCGAAGGGCCTGTTTCGATGCTGTATCACTCCATGACTATGATTCTAACAAGGGTCCCAACTCGAAACGTCACCCATTCCTTCTCTCCAGAAATGGTGCCTGTCCCGCTGAGTTACTTCAGCATTTTGTGTCTATCTTTGGTGTATAACTTGCATCAGCAGTTCCTTCCTACACATCACGTATCCATATTCTTCAGAGATGCTGCCTGATCCGCTGAGTTACTCCAGCACTTTGTGTCCGTACAAACATTTCCTGGACATACAACATATCGGATTGGGATCCTTCTTCGGATTGAGATGTCGCCTGTCCATACCCTACCTGATCCACTAAGTTCCTCCAGCACTTTGTGCTTTAATTAATTCTTTACTGGTTTATATATTTTCATGGAGAAAGTGGTCAATCATTTCATATTCATTTTTTGCTGAAGGGCTTTTCCTCACTCAGCAAGACCCTCAACTGAATTATGTTATTTTGCAAATAATACTCTGTAGGCATACTTACCGCATCATAACTTATTGAAAAATATATTAATAATAATTCATTACCTAAAGGATTCATGTCAAGGTCATATTGGAACACCACATCCAAGATTACGCCCATACATATGTATCCAATTGTGAAGGTAATATATCACTCAATCTTCTACAGTATCTAACATATCTTGCTCAATCGTGCATAAAGCCCAGTAGTTTCAAAAGAGTTCTTTTGATGAATCTGAATATTATGAGGGGTTGGACACAAAGTGCAGGATTGCTCAGAGGCTCAGGAAGCATCGCTGAAGAACTTGGATAGGTGACATTTTGGTTTGGGACCCTTCTTCAGATGGAATCAGTCTGAAGAAGGGTGCCGGCCTGAAACGTCACCTATCCAAGTTCTCCAGAGATGCTGCCTATCCCGCTGCATTACCCCAGCACTTTGTGTCCTTTTGTGTAAACCAGCATCTGCAATTCCTCACTTCTGTATTATTAAGGGATGCTAACAATAGAGACAAAGTCCAAAAAAATCTTGTCTACCAGAAATGTTCCTATATGTTTTAAAAAATGTAACACCACCCTCTGACTAAAGAAATTCCTCCTCATCTCCTTCCTAAAAGAACGTCCTTTAATTCTGAGGCTGTGACCCCCTAGTCCTAGACTCTCCCACTAGTGGAAACATCCTCTCCACATCCATTCAAGCCTTTCACTATTCTGTATGTTACAATGAGGTCCATCTCATTCTTCTAAACTCCAGCGAGTGCAGGCCCAGTGCTGACAAATGCTCATCATAGGTTAACCCACTCATTCCTGGGATCATTCCTGTAAACCTCCTCTGAACCCTCTCTGGAACCAGCACATCCTTCCTCGGATATGGTGCCCAACATTGCTCACAATATTCCAAATGAGGCCTTACCAGCACCTTATAGAGCCTCAACATTACATTCCTGTTTTTGTCTCACACACACACATTAATCACCCCACACACACACACACACTAACCACCCCCCCCACACACACACACACACTAATCACCCCCCTTGATATGATATTAATATTATTCATTGGCTCCTTTTACCCAATCCCCGCCCTATCCACTGAAACAAAGCCCCTAATTCGCAGGCTGGTCGAGAGAAGGAGAGGGGGGGGGGGGGGGGGTGTGTAGAGAGAGAGGGCAGAGTGAGAGGGGGCAGAGACAGAGAGAGGGTTGGAGAGAGGGGGCGGAAGAGAGAGGGGGGGAGAGAGAGTGGGGGGGGGAGGAGAGAGAGGGGGGAGTGAGAGGGGGGAGAGGAGGGGCAGAGGGGGAGAGAGGGGGGGAGAGAGAGGGAGGGGAAGAGAGGGGGGAGAGGAGGAGGGGAGTGGGGCGGGCAGCTTGCGGGGCGATGTCACTCGCAGCGCAGACGCAGCACGCAGAACGATTGTGACGTCATCAAGTTATTTCAGATTCTTGAACATTTTGATTAATAACGAGAAATAAAGCGTGACATTTTCAGATAAGGCGATTTTTGACATCACGGCATCAATCTCTAGCGGAATATGTAAACATTTCACCATTAGCGTGTCGTTTCTTCGAGAAGATGTGATCACACACAAACAAATAATTACACACACACACACACCCAAGATCAGAGGAACTCAGCGGGTCAGACAGCATATGCGGAGGGAATGGATAGACGATAGGCGTCTGTAGAAAAAGAGACCCGACCCAGAACATCACCTGTCCCCCTTCTACCAGGGTGTTGCCTGACATGTTGAGTTCCTCCAGCACTGTGTATTTTTGCTCAAGATTCATGCATCTGCAGTTCCTTGTAAAATAAACAGAAAGGAGTTATTCAGATTCAGATTCAATCGTTATTGTCATTGTGCAGTATACAAGTACAGAGACAACGAAATGCAGTTAGCATCTCACCCAGAAGAGCGAACATAGAATAATGGAACAGCAAAATATATATATGTACATACATTAGCAATAGTGCAATTTTTCTGGGGGAAGGAGTGTCCGGGGGGGGTGACTGGCAATCACCAAGGTGCAGAGTTAAATTGTGTAACAGCTGCAGGGAAGAAGCTGTTCCTGAACCTGCTGGTCCGGCAACGGAGAGATCTGTAGCGCCTCCCGGATGGGCGGAGGGTAAACAGTCTGTGGCTGGTGTGAGAGCAGTCCTTGATGATGCTGCGCACCCTTCGCAGACATCACTTGCTCTGGACAGACTCAATGGACGGGAGCGTGGAACCGGTGATGTATTGGGCAGTTTTCACCACCCTCCGCAGTGCTTTCCGGTCGGAGACAGAGCAGTTGCCATACCATACTGTGATACAGTTGGTAAGGATGCTCTCGATGGTGCAGCGGTAGAAGTTCACCAGAATCTGAGGAGACAGATGGACCTTCTTCAGTCTCCTCAGGAAGAAGAGGCGCTGGTGAGCCTTCTTGATCAGAGTAGAGCTATTGTGGGTCCAAGAGAGGTCATCGGAGATGTTGAGCCCCAGGAACCTGAAGCTGGAAACACGTTCCACCTCCGTCCCGTTAATGTGGATGGGGGTGTGCGTGCCGCCCCTAGACCTTCTGTAGTCCACGATCAGCTCCTTGGTCTTCTTGGAGTTAAGGGCCAGGTTGTTGTCAGCGCACCATGCTGCTAAGTGCTGGACCTCCTCCCTGTAGGCCAACTCATCGTTGTTGCTGATGAGGCCAATCACCGTTGTATCATCTGCATACTTCATGATGGTGTTAGTACTATGTACAGGTGTGCAGTCATAGGTG
The DNA here is from genome assembly GCF_028641065.1 of Leucoraja erinaceus. Classification (NCBI taxonomy): domain Eukaryota; kingdom Metazoa; phylum Chordata; class Chondrichthyes; order Rajiformes; family Rajidae; genus Leucoraja; species Leucoraja erinaceus. The sequence goes on along the minus strand of NC_073389.1, from coordinate 269,861 downwards.
AAGAGGGAGTAGAGGAGGGGGCTCAGCACACAGCCCTGTGGAACGCCGGTGTTCAGGGTGAGGGTTGAAGAGGTGTGCTTGTCTAACCTCATAGACTGGGGTCTGTTAGTTAGAAAGTCCAGTATCCAGTTGCAGAGGGAGGGGTCGATGCCCAGGTTACCGAGTTTGGTGATCAGTTTTGAGGGGATAATGGTGTTGAATGCTGAGCTGTAATCGATGAACAGCATTCTTACGTAAGTGTCTCTGTTGTCGAGGTGGGAGAGGGCGGAGTGAAGTGCCGTTGAAATGGCATCCTCCGTACTCCTGTTCTTGCGGTAGGCAAACTTGCGGTAGGGGTCCAGTGTGGGAGGTAAGCAGCCTGAGTTGTGCCAGGACCAGCCTCTTGAAACACTCGGTGATGATGGGAGTAAATGCAACTGGGCGGAAGTCGTTGAGGCTTGCCGCACCGGCCCGATGGAGGTGGTTTTAAGGCACGTGGGGACAACTGCTTGGGCAAGTGACAGGTTGAAGATGTCAGTCCAGACATCTGTCAGCTGCGCAGCACAGGCCCTGAGGACGCGCCCGGGGATGCCGTCAGGGCCAACAGCCTTTCGTGCATTAATCCTTCTCAGTGCCACAAACACATCGTATGGGGTGAGTGTGATTGGCAGGGACCACAGCCTTGATGGCTGTCTCTTGATTGTCCGTGTCAAAGCAGCCATAAAAGTGGTTAAGCTCCTCAAGGAAGCAGGTGTCGCTGGATGTGGGGGTGGTGTTGGAGGGTCTGTAGTCCGTGATGGCCTGGATGCCTTGCCACATGCGTCGGGGGTCGGAGTTGTTCTTGAAGTGCTCCTCGATCCTGAGCTTATGGCAGTGCTTGGCCTTCCTGATGCCCTTCTTCAGGTTAGCCCTGGATGAACTGTAGGCTCGAGCATCGCCTGACCTGAAAGCGGTGTCACGTGCTTTCAGCAGTAGCCTGATCTCCCTGTTCATCCATGGCTTCTGATTCGGGAAAGTGGTAATCCGTTTGAGGGTGGTGACACTGTTGATGGTGGAGTTTATAAAGTCCAAAACGGAGGAGGTATAAGAGTCAATGTCCGTGTGGGAGTCAAGGGTGGCCTGGGCTGCAAACGCCTTCCAGTCAGTGTTTCCAAAACACTGCTGAAGTGTGGAGTCCGCTCCCTCTGACCAAACTTTAACTGTCCTCACTGTGGGTTTAACACGTCTGTGGAGTGGAGAGTACTTTGGGAGCAGGAACAATGAGAGGTGATCAGACTGTCCAAGGTGGGGGAGGGGGACGGCTTTGTAAGCTTCAGCCATGTTTGTGTAAACTTTGTCCAGTGTCTTGTCTACTCTAGTGGAGATGGAGACATGTTGGTGGAATTTGGGGAGTACAGTCTTCAAGTTGGAGTGATTGAAGTCACCTGCAACAATGAAGGCTGCCTTGGGGTTGTGAGTCTGTTGTTTGCTCATGGTAGTATGCAGTTCCTTCATTGCAAGCTTAGCATTAGCATCCGGAGGAATATAGGCTGCAGTCACAACAGTGGAAGTAAACTCTCTGGGAAGAAAGAATGGTCTGCATTTAACCATGAGAAACTCGAGGTTAGCTGAGCAGTGACTCTCGATGATGGTGGAGTCCGTGCACCATGCTTTGTTTACATAAATGCACAGGCCCCCACCTCTGGTCTTACCATAGTCTGATGTCCTGTCCGCTCGGAGTATATGACGCTCCGTTAGCTGGATGGCGCTATCAGGAACGTCGGTGTTGAGCCAAGTTTCAGTGAAGATCAAGATGTTGCAGTCTTTGATCCAGTTGTGGGAGGTAATCCGTAGCCGTAGTTCGTCCATTTTGATTGCCAGTCAGCGTACGTTGGCGAGGAAAAGGCTAGGAATCGCTGCCCTGTGTGGGGCTAGCTCTAACCTGGCCTTTAACCCACCTCTGTACCCACGGCGGTGCTTGCGTTCGCGTCGCCATCTGTAGTTGCTTCCGGTCGGCCGAGCTGACTTGGTGCGCGCGCGCTGGTGTTCTGCCGCTCCGCTGCTCCGCTGTTCTGGCTAGTTCAGGAGCGAGACGGAGTTCGTTCAAAAAGTTGTTGCAGTTGCAGGAACCGAAGATCAGAAGTTCCTGTCGGCTGTACGAAAGGAACACAAGACTGCTCCGTGTGAGCAGACTTGAAACAAGTAAGTAAATTATTGCTAGTTCGCAAATTCTCGTGAGACACGGGGCGTCGCGATGTGCCCTCGCCGCCGCCATCTTGGAAAAAAAGACTATACATGATTATTCCTAATGTAATTGATAATTTTTCATCCCATGGGCAACATTACAAAATTAACTCACAACTATTGCCACATTGTTATTGAAGACAGGGGTTGGGTAAGGATCCTAAATCAAGGTGGCTATTTTGTTTCCTACATTAAAAGGGTGGCCAAGCTTCATTATCTTTAAGGTGCTAGGAGATATCCTGGGAGTATGAATGTTAAGTTTTGTTTATTGTCACGTGTATCGAGGTAGAGTGAAAAGCTTTTGTTGCGTGCTAACCAATCAGTGGAAAGACTATACATGATTACAATCAAGCCATCCACAGTGTACCGATATAGGATAAAGGGAATAACATTTAGTGCAAGTCCTGTAAAGTCTGATTAAAGATAGTCCAAGGGTCTACAATGAGGTAGATGGGAGGTCAGAACCACTCTCCAGTTGTTGATAGGATGGTTCAGTTGCCTGATCGTGGACTACAGGAGACAGCAGGGGAGTGGACACCTCCTCATCCACATCGGTGATGCTGAGGTTGAAAGGGTCAGCAGCTTCAAGTTCCTCGGTGTGCACATCACTGAGGACCTCTCTTGGACACTGCACACGGACACAATAACTAAGAAAACCAGCCAGTGGCTCTTTTTCTTGAGAAGACTGAGGAGGTTTGGCATGAACGCCAGCGTCCTCACAAACATCTACAGATGCACCATCGCGAGTCTGCTGACGGGCTGCATCACAGTCTGGTACGGGAACTGTTCTGCCCACAGCCGCAAATCACTACAGAGAGTGGTGAAGGCAGCACAGCACATCATTGGCAACTGCCTCCCGGCCATTCAGGACATTGTCCACCGGCGGTGCCTGCGGAACGCACACAGCATCATCAAGGACCACAGCCATCCAGCACGCAGACTGTTCTCCTTGTTACTGTCAGGCAGATGATCTAGAAGCATGGCTGCACGTACCACCAGACTTAAGGACAGTTTTTATCATCATGCCATCAGGCTTCTGAACTGATCATATATGTTGATTATTTTATTTACTATTGTCTTTTACCGGCCAATGTCACTTTTATCTTATCTTTTTTTTACCTTAATTTTATCCTTGTAATATCATTGCTGAGGTGACCCGTTGTCTTGTCAAACACATTTCATTGTACCGTTGACCCTGTGTCGACCCTCAGTCAAATAAAACTGAACTGAACTGATAACAGCCGGGACGAAACTGTCCCTGAATCTGGAGGTGTGCGTTTACACACTTCTTTACCTTTTGCCCGATGGGAGAGGGGAGAAGTGGGAGTGGCTGGGGTGAGACTCGTCCTTGATTATGCTGCTGGCCTTGCCAAGGCAGCATGAGGTATACATGGAGTTAATGGAAGGGAGGTGGATTTGTGTGATGATCTGGGATGCGTCTCTACAATTTCTTGTGGTCTTGGATGGAGGCATTCCCAAACCATGCCGTGATTCATCCCTGTAAATGCTTTCTGCTGTATACATGCAGGATATGTTATTTTATTTAAAGCGGCTAACCAGTAAATGCTTCCAAAGTAAATAAACGCCCAATTTATTTTCATCTCTCCCTTTAGCAGTCGTTTTCCATGTGAATTAATGTATCCTAATTGTTGCATCTGCATTGCTTTATGCTCACATTATGCAAAGCTAGTATAATTCTTTCACATCTCTATCTCTTGTGTTAAATCTTAATACCAATTTTCCAGTCAGATGAACATTCTGGTCAAAGCCAAGTTCTAATTTGCTCCAAAATTGAAAATGTATAAACCTATCTAAAGTACTGGCAAAGACAGCAGTGGACACCTCCAATGTTGTATCAGTCAGAGGCTGTAGTAGCCCTCTGTGCCTTTTACATCTGATCACATTTGCAGATACCATTTGTATTTTGTTAGAGTATTTCTATTAAGATTAGTATGCACTTCCATTTCATGGATAATTCGAATGTTCATCGCATTTTTACAAGGTTTCAGCCCGATTAACATGTGAATATAAATATTCAGCAGACTTTCTATAGCAGCATGCCTGGTCCATAATGACAAATCTTGGCAGTATACTGCAGGCAGAGATGTTCAGCTAAAGATCTTTAGAGCAGCTCTGTACAGTTTCAAGAAAACATATGTTAAGAGAATTTACCAAAGCTTCATAAAGATGAATCTGGCTTTTATCGAAGATAGGCACAAAAAGCTGTAGTAACTCAGGCTTTAATGGTATATCTTGCACTAAGTGTTATTGTACAAGATATAACAAAGTGCTTTGTGACACTCTGACTGTATTGTAACACTTTCTCCTTTATCTGTGTACAGTGGACAACTTGATTGTATTCATGTGTAGTCTTTTCTTTGACTGGATAGCACATACAGTAAACAAAAGTTTTTCACTGTATCTCAGTACATGTCACAATAATAAAATAAACTACACGAAACAGGATTTGCAAATGGTGAAATCTTCATGCTCCTGTCTGGCAGAAAGTACAGAGACCCGGGTTCGATCCTGACTATGGGTGCTATCTGTACGGAGTTTGTACAGATAGCACCCGTGGGGTTTGTGACCACGTGGGGTTTCTCCGGCTGCTCCGGTTTCCTCCAAAGATGTACAGGTTTGTAGGTTAATTGACTTTGGGAAAAATTGTAACATTGTTCCTAGTGTGTAGGATAGTGCTGGTGCACGGGGTGATCGCTGGTCGGCATGGACTGGGTGAGCTGAAAGGCCTGTTTCTGCGCTGTAACTCCAATGTCTAAAGTAGCCCACATCACTGCGAATATTGGATGAATGACTGGATTGATTACTGGGGTTTGGAATGATTAACGACATATGCAGTGTGGAAAGCACAGTCAGCTTGTAGCACAGCTCGGTTTGGAACAGCTCTGCCCAAGACTGTACAATACTGCAGAGAGTTGTAGATGTAGCCCAGTCCATCATAGACACAGACCAGACTCCCCACCATTAACTCCATCTACACTTCACACTGCCCTCTGGAAAACAGCCAACATAATCAAACACCTTTCCCAGCCCATTCATTCCTTCTCCCTGCTCCTGTCTGGCAGAGGGACAGAAGTTTGAAAGCGTGCACCACCAGGCTTACAAACAGCTTCTTCCACTCTGTTATCAGGATTCTGAACGGTCTTTCCATAAGCTAGGGTACTGTCCGATTCACCTCTACCCCATTGCGGACGTTGGACTTTGTAGAACTGATGTGTTACAATGCTGAGAACTATATTCTGCACTCTGTATCTTCCCCTTCACTCTACCTATTGTACTTGAGCTTGACTTGATTGTATGATCTGATTTGATTAAATCTGCAAAATGAAGCCTTTCACTGGTGTTGTTTATGGCCCTTGATAATAAAGACCTCATGTAATGTCAGGTTAAACACTGTTTATTCAAGACAAACAAGCACAAGCTCTCACTTGGGAGTGTACTCCAAACTGCGGAGCATAGCGGAGTGCCACACTAATAAACTAGTAGGCGTAACTACAAAGCATAACTCATAACATGAGCCTCTAATCTACAACTGCTGGTAGGATGATTCAGCTGCCCCAACTGTTATCGGGCAAATGAATCATCCTACCACAAGCAGTCCTGAACTACTATAAACCTCATTGGTGACGCTTGGACTATCTTTAATCGGACTTTGCTGGCTTTGCCTTACACTAACCGTTATTCCCTTACGCAACAAAAGCTTTACACTGTACCTGTATACTGTACATATGACAATAAGCTAAACAGAAATAAAGCTTTTCTCTGTTCACACGACAAACCTAATGTAACCTAAACCTAAAGGGAAATGTTACTTTATACTTTTCATTATACTTTACAGAAATAAAATTCTGTAATTAGAATGTCTGAATGTACATCTGATCTGACTTTACACACGGAGAGAATTTCACTGCAGATTACCATTATATTCCTAATTTTATTGTGGTTTAAGCAGCATTACGATCATTCAAAACTGGATTCATTGGGTGTGGAGTAGGAGTGCAGGAGTGGTACTAATTAATTGCACACATTGAGGTGTGCCAGGTTGGTGGTTATAATGGAACACAGATAATGGAACAGAGAGCGTGAATGCACCTAACCTTTCACCCGGGCTTGGGGGGATCCAGAACCATAGGTTAGAGAGGGGTAAGATTTAATAGGAACCTGAGGGGTAACTCTTTCACACGGAGGGTGGTACAGACATGGATTGAGCTGCCAGAGAAGGTAGTTGAGTCAAGTGCAATGGCAACATTTAAAAGACACTTGGACCAGTGCATGGATAGGAAGGGTTTAGAGGGATATGGGCCAAACATAGGCATGAGGGATGAACATAGATGAGGCATCTTGGTCAGCATAGATGAGTTGGAATGAAGGGCCTGTTTCCGTGATGTATAACTCTGTGACTCTATATAGGGCTGAGCCTCAGGTGGGCCTGGGTTTAAGTCTAGGCTTATTCACTGTAGTTTCAACATGGTTGGTCAAGGACCAATATTACAGTTATTAATGTATCTATTTGCAAAGTGCCTGCATTTGAGGGGAAAAAACACTTTATTTCTATTCATTTTTATCAAGGTCTGGTGAAAGAGTTATGCGTAATGCATGGCAAATATTGAATTTAATATAAAAAACCACTCCAGCTCTGAGGCCCATTAGGTGGATGAGTAACTCACTGAATCTATTGCTGTCAAGCAAGATTGTCAACTATCATTCATCCTTGTTGATATGGTCTGGAATAATATGTGGAATGACACTGCAAAAACAAAATCCCTTTTTTGTTCTGGGCATTTCTGAGATGATGATGGCAAGGTATTGAGTGTTGATGCAGGATATGTACAATTGGCATATTGTGAGCAGTTTTAGGCCCCATATCTGATGAAGGATGTGCTGGCGCTGGAGATGGTCAAGAGGAGATTTACGAGAATGATCCCGGCAATGATTAGGTTAATGTACGAGGAGCGTTTGATGACTCTGGACCTGTACTCACTGGAGTTTAGAAGGATGAGGGGGTATCTCATGGAAAATTACCGGATAATGAAAGGCCTGGATAGAGTGGATGCGTAAAGAATGTTGCTAGTAATGGGAGAGTCTGGGACCAGAGAGCACAGCCTCAGAATAAAAGGATGTATCTTTAACAAGGAGATGAGGAGGAATTTCTTTAGCCAGAGGGTGGTGAATCTGTAGAATTCGTTGCCACAGATGGCTGTGGAGCCCCCAAGCCATTAGGTGTTTTTAAAGCGGAGATGAATAATTTCTCGATTAGTAAGGGTATCAAAGGTTACGGGGAGAAGGAGGGAGAATGGGGTTGAGAGGAAATAATAGCTTAGCCATAATCGAATGGAGGAGCAGACTCGATGGGCTGAATGGCCTAATTCTACCCCTATGTCTCATGATCTTATATATGACAATGCATGTAGAGTTACAGTATAGCATCGAAGCAGACATTCAACCCAACTGGTCTATTTTTGTATTGTGCAGAGGATTTTAGGACTGCTGCAGGTATTGGTAGGGTTGAAGTCCAAGAGTCATAGCGTGATACAGTGTGGAAACAGACCCTTCGGCACAACGTATCCACACCAGCCTATATGTCCCAGCTACACTAGTCCCACCTACCCGCGTTTGGCCCATATCCCTCCAAATCTATCCTATCCATGTACCTGTCTAACCATTTCTTAAATGATGGGATAGTCCCTGCCTCAACGACCTCTTCTTGCAGCTTGTTCCATACACCCACCATCCTTTGTGTGAAAATGTTACCCCTCAGATTCCTATTGCATCTTTTCCCCTTTAACTTAAACCTATGTCCTCTAGTCCTTGATTCACCTACTCTGGGCAAGAAACTCTGCATCTACCCAATTAAACCTATGTCCTCTAGTCCTTGATTCACCTACTCTGGGCAAGAAACTCTGCATCTACCTAATCTCTTCTTCTCATGATTGTATACACCTCTATAAGATCACCCCTCATCCTCCTGTGCTCCAAGGAATTGAAACCCAGCGTACTCAACCTCTTCCTATAGCTCAGACCTTCTAGTCTTGGCAACATCCTCGTAAATCTTCTCTGTATCCTTTCCAGCTTGACAACATCTTTCCGATAACATGGTGCACAGAACTGAACACAATACTCTAAATGTGGCCTCACCAATGTATTTTACAACTGCAACATGTCCTCCCAATTTCTATACTTAATACTATGACTGTGATGAAGGCCAATGTGCCAAAAGCCTTTTTGACCACCCTATCTACCTGCGACTCCACCTTCAAGGAACCATACACCTGCACTCCTAGATCCCTCTGCTGTACAACCCTACCCATAGTTCTAACATTCACTGCGTAAGTCCTGTCCATTTTAGACTTCCCAAAATGCAACACCTCACATTGCTCTTCCCAGTTCCACCATTACCCTCTGCTTCCTTCCATGAAGCCAATTTTCTATTTATTCAGCTATCTGTCCTTGGCTCCCATGCGATCTAACTGTCCAGAGCAGGCTACCATGCAGAACCTTGTGGAATGTATTTATAAAATCTCTTGGGATTATCCTTAATGCTACCCACCAGAGCAATCTCCTAGCCCCTTTTTACCCTTCAGATTTCTTTTTTTACTTTGTTTCTTAGTTCCACAAACTCCTCCAGGGATACACTGGATCCCAGCTGCCTATACCTATCCTATGCATCCTTCTTATTCTTGACAAATGCCTCAATTTTTCTACCCAGCCAAGCTTCCTTACGTTTGCCTGCCTTGCCCTTCACTCTAACAGGAGCGTGCATATCTTGAGCTTTTGTCAGTACACTTTTAAAAACATCCCACTTGGCCAATGTACCTTTCCCCTCAAATAACCTGCTCCAATCAACTTGAGCGAGACCTTCTCTCATACCCTCAAATTTGGCCTTACCCCAATTTAACACCCATAACTATCTTAAACCTAATCGAACTGTGATCACTTGACCCAAAAGGCTCCTCCACGAACATTTCATTCATTTGCCCTTCCCAATTTCCCAAGATTAGATCAAATGTTGCCCTATCAGGTGTGGGGGCATCTACATATTGCTGGAGAAAACTCTCCTGAACACCTTTGAGAAATTGCACCCCATCTAAACTTTTCACACTGATTTTCTCAATCAATAATGGGAAAGTTAAAATTCCCTCCTATAAAAACCTTATTTGACTTGCAGCTGTCTGCAATCTGCTGGTATATATGTTCTTCTAATTTTCATTGACTATTTGGGGGTAATTTGTAGTACACTCTCAACAAGATGATCAAAGTCATGGAAATATTTGAACACATTGGAATGCATCTGGCTCAGGAGCCACCACAAACAGTCAAGAACTGAGTGATAGTGTAGAACCAAGGAATTGCAGACGCTGGTTTAGACAAATGGACACAAAGTGCTGGAATAATTCAGCGGGTCTGGCAGTATATCTGGAGAACATGGATAGGTGACGTTTTGGGTCGGGACCCTAGTTCAGACTGAATGTAGGGTGGGAGAGAGGTGAGGCAGGACAAAGCATGGCAGGTAATAAGTGAACACAAGCGAGGGGGGTTGAATAACACTTGATTTGAGCTAGGATGTGGACAGCAGGGTTTAAAATGAGCTGACATTTTCAGAGGACAAAGATGGGAAGTTGAATTACTGACTTGGGGACAGCCTTTGCAGATGTTAAGCTGAGGCCCCATCTGCTCAAAGGCAATGGTTTGTTTTCTCTAATACATAATTGGAGAAATACTCTGTTCATCCATCACTGGATGTAAAACAAACAGCATAACAAATCATGGGCTTAACGAGGCAGAGAGGGCACTTGTCCAAATGTTGTTCCTTGCTGGTTCACAACATCAGAGCATGCAATGTTCTTAATTATGAACACACAGGGAACTGCAGGTACTGGCTTACCAAAAATAACACAAAGTGCTGGTGTGTCAGGCAGCACCTCTGGAGTACATGGATAGATGATGTTTCAGGTTGAGACCCTTCTTCAGATCATCTATCCATTCCCTCCACAGATGTTGCCCGACCCACCAAATTACTTCAGTACTTTGATTTTTGTTGTTTTTAATTATAAATAACATTGTAAACAGTATTGGGGTAATGTGTATCATGGTGATAAACAGTGGCGCAGCAGTAGAGTTGCTGCCTGTCAGTGCCAGAGACCCACATTCAATCCTGACCTCGAATGTTGCCTGTGTGAAGTCCTTGTGACCGTGTGGTTTTCTTCCGGGTGCTCTGGTTTATCCGCACATTTGTAAGACATGTGGGTTTGTAGGTATGACAAAGTGGGATAACATAGAACTAGTGTGACAATTGGACAGGTACATGAATAGGAAGGTTTAGCGGGATATGGACCAAACATGGGCAGGTGGGACCAGCATAGATGGGACATTTGGGCAGGTACATGGATAAGAAAGGTTCTGAGAGATATGGGCCAAATGAGGACAGGTGGGTCAAGTGCAGATGGAATGGACCTGTTTGGAATGGGCCTGTTTCTGAACCTTTTGACTCTGTGACCCTCTTCAGATTACATAGAAAACATAGAAATAGGTGCAGGAGTTGGCTGTTTGGCCCTTCGAGCCAGCACCACAGTCTTTGCACCACTGCTGTTTTGCATTTGTCGTCATATTTTATTGCTGTACGTATCGCATTTTTTGCTGACTGTGGGCTTCGTGCAAACAAGGAATTTCATTAGACCCTACTATATCGGACAATCAATTAAGCTGAATCGGAGTGAGGATTTACATGCCTGATAGGTAACAAGAAACATCTTCCCTCAAATAATCATTCCATTGAAGACATCCCTATGCAACAAATTTAGCACCATCAACTTTAGACTTTAGAACAGGGGTGGGAAACGTTGTTCTGCATAGGGGCCAGGACGCATGTCTGTGAGCGAATGGCAGCGCACATCTACCACGTGTACACATGGATCCCGCCCCGGATGGAAGACATCAAATCACGTGTTCACAGAAGGTGCCGGCGGCTTTGTGCAGGATGTGGTACAGCCAGAGTTTAGCGCTCGGCGGGCCGGATGATTACGGGGAAAAAAATCCGCCTGCAAGCTGGATGATTTCGGGTTTCGAGCCGCATTCGGCCCGGGGGCCATAGGTTGCTGAGCCCTGCTTTAGAGATACAGCGCAGAAACAGGCTCTTCGACCCACTGAGTCTGCCCCGACCAGCAATCACCTCTTACACTAATACCATCCTGCACACTGGGGACAATTTACAATTTTACCAAAGCCAATTAGCCTGCAAACCTGTACATCTTTGGAGTGTGGGAGGAAACTGAAGCACCCGGAGAAAACCCATATGGTCACAAAGAGAATGTACAAATTCTGTACAGAGAACACCTGTAGTCAGGATCAAACCCAGATCTCTGACGCTGTGAGCAGGAACTCTACCACTATACCAATGTGCTGCCTGAATTTGAATGGTTTCTTAGTATACTTGACTGGCACAAACTGCAATCTTTTCTTCTCCTGATTTGGAGCTGTAGTGGGCAAAGAGATGATCAGAAAATTAAGGTAGTTTTTAATTTGTCATCTGCACCAGGGCAGCCCTGTGAAGCCAGAGGAAGGATAGCGGAAAGGGGAGGACTGGGTATAGAGTGGGGGGTATATATTAGTTCCCCAAAATTGGAGAATTCAATGCTCTTGCCGTTGGATTGTAAGCTACCAAAACGTAATATGAGGTGCTATTCCTCCAGGTGCGTATCCCTCACTCTGGCAATGGAGGAGGCCCAGGACAGAAAGGTCAGTAGGTAGTTTGGTTTATTGTCACGTGTACTGAGATACAGTGAAAAGCTTTTGTTGTGTGCTAATCAGTTAGTGGAAAGACTATATATGATTACATCCACAGTGCTCAGAGACAGGATAAAAGGAAGAACTTTTAGTGCAAGGTAAAGTTGGATTAAAGAATGTGTGACGGTCTCCAATGAGGTTGATGGGAGGTCAGAGCCACTTGTGAATGATAACAGTTGATAACAGCTGGGAAGAAACTGGCGGTGTGCCTGCATCTGGAGGTGTGCATTTTCACACTTCTGTACCTCTTGCCTGATGGGATTGGGGAGAAGAGGGAGGTGAGACTGGGTGAGACTGGGTGAGACTGGGTGAGACTGGGTGAGACTGGTCATTGATTATGCTGGTGGATTTGTCAAGGCAACATGAAGTGTAAATGGAGTCAATGGAAGGAAGTTTGTTTTTTTGGCTGCGTCCACAATTCTCTGCAATTTTTTGTGGTCTTGGGTGGAGCTGTTCCCCAAACATGAATGGGAATGGGAAGGGGAGTTAAAATGATTAACAACCAGGAGATAAGTTCATAAATTCATAAGTGATAGGAGCAGACTTAGACTATTCGGAAAATTCAATAATTTCTTTCTTTCCCTCTTAACCCCATTCTCATTCCTTCTCCCCATATCCCCTGACACCCATACATACTAATCAAGAGTATATCTATCTCTGCCTTTAAAATATCCATTTACTTGGCCACCATAGCGTTCTGTGGCAATGAATACCACAGATTCACCACCCACCAAAGAAATTCCTCCTCATCTCTTTCCTAAAGGAACGTCCTTTCATTCTGAGATTATGACCTCGGGCCCTAGACTCTCCAACTAGTGGAAGCATCCTCTTCACATGCACTCTATCCAAGCCTTTCACTGTTCGGTAAGTTTCAATGAGGTCCCCCCCTCATCAATAGACAATAAGTGTAGGAGTAGGCCATTCGGCCCTTCGAGCCAGCACCGCAATTCACTGTGATCATGGCTAATCATCCACAATCAGTACCCCGTTCCTGCCTTCTCCCCATATCCCTTGACTCCACTATCTTTAAGAGCTCTGTCCAACTCTCTCTTGAAAGCATCCAAAGAATTGGCCTCCACTGCCTTCTGAGGCAGAGAATTCCACAGATTCATGATCCTCTGCGTGAAAAAGTGTTTCCTAATCTCTGTTCTAAATGGCCTACCCCTTATTCGTAAACTGTGGCCTGTGGTTCTGGACTCCCCCAACATCGGGAACATGTTTCTTGCCTCTGGCGTGTCTAAACCCTAAATGAGCTTACATGTTTCGAAACTCAGATCCAGCAGACCGAGCGCAAATTTTCGGTGAGACTTAAAACAGCATTTGTAAAGCAGCATCTGCTGTCCCTTGTTTCAGAGCTGCCAACATTGGGTGAGAGTTGGGTTGCCCCCCCCCCCCCCCCCTCCCATGGTACGGAGCTTTTGCATTTTTCATCTTGAAATTGTGCAATCTGGTGCATACTGTTGCAAGTCTTTAACTTACACTTGAATGCTTCAAATTCAAGCTTCAAATTCCTGGGCGTGCATATTTCTGAGGATCTCTCCTGGTCCCAGAACACTGATGCAATTATAAAGAAAGCACATCAGCGCCTCTATTTCCTGAGAAGATTACGGAGAGTCAGTATGTCAAGGAGGACTCTCTCGAACTTCTACAGGTGCACAGTAGAGAGCATGCTGACCGTTGCATCGTGGCTTGGTTCGGCAACGTGCGTCCAGGAGCGGAAAAGACTACAAAAAGTTGTAAACACTGCACAGTCCATCATCGGCTCTGACCTCCCTACCATCGAGGGGATCTATCGTTGTCGCTGCCTCAAAAAGGCTGGCAGCATCATCAAGGACCCACACCATCCTGGCCACACACTCATCTCTACGCAGCCTTCAGGTAGAAGGTACAGGAGCATGAAATCTGCAACATCCAGGTTCTGGAACAGCTTCTTCCCCACAGACTACAGAATATTAAACTCAACTCAAACAAAAATCTGAACTTTAATAGCCTATTGCACTTTATAGAAACATAGAAACAAAGAAAATAGGTGCAGGAGGAGGCCATTCAGCCCTTCGAGCCAGCATTGTGATCATGGCTGATCGTCCCCTATCAATAACCCGTGCCTGCCTTCTTCCTACATCCCTTGATTCCACTAGCATCTAGAGCTCTATATAACTCTATTAAATCCATCCAGTCACTTGGCCTCCACTGCCCTCTGTGGCAGGGAATTCCACAAATTCACAACTCTCTGGGTGAAAAGGTTTTTTCTCACCACAGTCTGGCTGACATAAATGGCTTCCCCTTCATTCTAAGACATTGGCCCCTGGTTCTGGACTCGCCCAACATTGGGACCATTTTTCCTGCATCTAGCTTGACCAGTCTTTTAATTATTTTATATGTTTCTATAAGATACCCCCTCATCCTTCTAAACTCCAGTGAATACAAGCCTAATCTTTTCAATCTTTCCTCATATGACAGTCCCGCCATCCCAGGGATCAATCTCGTGAACCTACGCTGCACTGCCTCAATCACAAGGATGTCCTTCCTCAATGCTTATTTATGTGTGTGTGTGTGTGTGTGTGTATATACATTCAATGGTATATGGACACACTGATCTTTTCAGAATTTGTTTATGCCTACAATATTCTGTTGTGCTGAAGCAAGGCAAGATAACCATACCCTATCTGGGACACATGACAATACACTATCTTGAATCTCTTGAATCTTGAATGCAGTATTTATGCTTTAAATTGGATTAACTATGGATAAGGTTAGGCTAAATTACATTCCACAGTACAACCAGGCTCTGATCAACAGGTGCAGCACATGAATGATCTTAGTGTATTCATGTATGGATATCAGATTATAGCCAAACACTTGGCCCATGTTAACCAACCTGGGTCTCACTGCACACCTGGTACTACTCCTGACCCTGCCTCCAGTTGCATCCCTTCTCTCATTCCTGACCCTGAGTCGAGCCTTACACCTGGCCCCCTATTCTACCCTGACCATAGCTGCTTACCTGCTTAGCTTCCCAGTGCTGAACACTCCCATTATCCCAGCTTTGACTGCTCACGTAGTACTATTCCAGACCTTGACTCTGGATGCACACTTGACCTTGCTCTTCACCCCTCTGCACTGACAATATATCTGGCCCGAACATAAAGCCCCATATCTGACCCCCTATTCAAGTCCACAGGTGCTATTACGTTCAAGTCCACAGGTACTTAACTAATGCGGTAATCTTTTATGGGGCACTTCACGGACCAAATTTTGTATAACAAAATGTGCTACACCCATTGGCTTCCTTAATATCTTGCATGCTAGTTACTTTGTCACAGAAGTCGAATTATGGTTGAATTTCTCATCCATAAAATTATATTCACTCAGCTGTATAAGTATTCTGTTACCATTTCCTTCATTTTCCTAACAAACTGTCCTGGTCATTTTCACCCCCAATATTTTCATTATTTTTTCTGTCTTCCTCTCAGCTGCGACTTATCCGAAATGCAAAGTCCAATAGTTATATATTTAAGCAATAATATTCTATGATAGAATATTGAGAGTACATAATATTTTCTCTGGTATTCATAACACAATAATGATAAAAAGATCTTTGTTTTGATTGCACCTACCAACATGCATACATTATTATATTACAGTTAATGTGTACCGAGGGCAAATTTTTGTTCCATTGCTCCCCTTTCCCCAATTACTTTTGCATTGAAGTGATTGAAATCCAAGTGAAGTTCAAATGGCATTAGAAAATTAAAACCTCCGGAATGGATGATATTCATTATGTGGTTGGTTGGAGTCAAGTATCAGCACAAATACTATATTAAACTTTGAATCTTCAGATGTCCAGGTTCAAGCTAAAACTAAAGACAGATAATAACCTCCTCACACATTCCCCTGCAAGTATCTCTGACACACCTTTAAAATATGTCCCTTCTTTGAATAAGCTGTTAAACATCGCATCTGAATCAGTTTCCATCTGATTACACTCTATGAGGATGTTTATCTGCGTGCTTAATTAATAACACAACGAGATTGGGGACATTTCTATTCAAACTGTCAAAGGAATTGGGGGGGGGGGGGGGGGGGTTAGAAATAGTCAATGAGGTAAACAAACATAATAGTTTAGTGGCAAATGACAATAGTGCTACCTACAAGGAAATAATGTTTTTTCGGGGCTGTATGTTGTGACAGATAGTCTGACACCTTGCATGTAATTTTAATATTACACTTATCCCATCCCCCTGGATATTCCGGATTAATAAATTAAGGTTTTGTCAACTAATTACAAATCAATAACATTGGCCAACTCCGAAACATGAAGCGCTGTGCATTGGGATCCAGATATCACGGACAATTGACCTCAGTTCCCCGCTCACATCTGGCAGTGCTCTCCAGGGGCCACGGGGCGTTTTTGAAAGTGGGGGGCTGAGCGATCACTGATCACTGGCCTTGGGGGTATCGGCGAGGTAGTGGAGCGACCAAGTGTGAGGAGGGTGAGGGAGAACCCCGCAAACACTCGCCAGCGCCGGCACCCCGTCCACATCTGCCCCCACCGCTGCTTCTGCTTCCATCCCTCCCTCCGCCCCAGCTCTCCAACACCCATGACCAGGTTGCTCAGAGCACAGCAGCGCCTTGTCCAAAAATGGAGATATTGAAATATGTCTAGCTAAAAAAGTGGGCTACAGCCCTTTCATTCTTAGGAGGGGAGCTGCAGCCCCCCCGCAAATCCTTAAATTCCGACTGCCGCCGGGAACGGGACTTGGCCTCACTTGCTGCGCTAGGTGACACTCATTCACTGCCCAGTCCGTGTCTTTCGATGCCAATTTGCATGGGGACATGCTTTGGAGGTGTGTGACGGTTCAGTCAAATGAGAATAACAGAGAATATGAATGCTGCTGTCATGTCAACAGACGCGCACACAAGCAGTTGATATTAGTTTTGAAATTCACACACAACAGAGTGTGAGAAATTCTGTGATCAGCGTGAGAGCGTGAGAATTGGGTGAATTGCGTGAGTCTCACGCTCAATGTGTGAGAGTTGGCAGCACTGGGTCAGGGAAAGTATTAAAAGTGGCATCTCCTGCATGAACTGCCTGCTCTACCTGCATGCTTACTTTCAGTGACTGATGTACAAGCAGGGCCTATGAGAGGGGAATGCAGGAGTACATTGTACCCGGGCCCAGAGTCCAAAAGGGGGCTGGGAATTTCCTGGAATCTCAGAAAATGTTTGCAAATATTTTGTGAAGATTAGCATTCACGTTTTGTATAAGCCTACATCTATATTACTAAAACTCTGTTCTTGACCGGTTTTGGCTTTCTGTGCAGCGGTTTCCGAGAGTACGCCGCCACCTATGGCCGTCATTTTTGGCCACCTCGCTCAGAGCCCCCCTCCGCCACATGTGTGCCGAGGATTTTTCCCGTCGATGAAAATTGACAGAGATATTAATGCTTTTACAACATTCCCCATTCTCTCTGCTGCCCCTGCTGGAGGGAGGGGGAGAGACTATAAAACCAGGAAATGGTGTGCCTCAATCAGTCTCTGCAAGTGGTATGCCTCAGTCAGAGCTCTGAATGACACTGACAAATGTCTACAGCACTGTGAGTACCCTTAATTTGGTTTGAAAATGAAAATATGTTTAGAGGTAAAAAACACTGCCTGCAAATGGTTGTTTGGGTTTGGGTTGAAGTAAAAAGGCACTCTCTCTCCTCCCCCCTCTCCTCTTCCCCCCCCCCCCCTCTCCTCTCCACCCCTCCCTATCCTCTTCTTCCCCCTCCCTCTCCTATCCCCTCCTCCTCTCCCCCTCCTCTCCCCCTCCCTCTCCTCCCCCCTCCTATCCCCCCTCCTCTCCCCCCTCCTCTCCCCCCCTCCTCTCCCCCCCCCTCTCCCCCCCCCTCCTCCCCCTCCCCCTCCCCTCTCCTCTCCCCCCTCCTCCCCCCTCCCTCTCCTCTCCCCCCCTCCTCTCCCACCTCCCCCCCCCCCCCCCCTCCCCCTCTCCCTCTCCTCCCCTCTCTCCCCTCTCTCCTCCTCCCCCCCTCTCCTCCCCTCTCCTCCCCTCTCCCCTCCCCTCTCCTCCCCCCTCCTCTCCTCTCCTCCCCCCCCCTCCCCTCCCCTCCCCACCCCTTTCCTCCCCCCCCCTCCCCCCCCCTCCCCTCTCCTCCCCCCCTCCTACAAGTTAGATTTAGTTCTTGGGGCTAACGACATCAAGGGATATGGGGAAAAAACAGGGAAGAGGTACTGATTTTAGATGACTAGCCATGATCATATTGAATGGCAGTGCTGGCTCGAAGGGCCGAATGGCCTATTCCTGCACCTATTTTCTATGTTTCTATGATTGAATTGATAGAATTGATAGAATTTACTGCCACGCAACCAGGGTCGGTGGTATTTGGGTTGTCAGCAGTGGTACAATAATAAAGAACACACAACCACAATAAAAATATAACACAAACATCCGCCACAGCATTCATCACTGTGGTGGAAGGCACAGAACTTGGCCAGTCCTCCTCCATTTCCCCCCGTTGTCGGGACCTCCACCTCCGCAGCTGTTGCTGCGGGCGTCCAGATGGTAAGGGACAAAGTCAAAGTCAGGGTAAGTCCAGTATCGGCTCTTCCCTACCGGAGACCGTGGCTTCAGGTTGGTGTAGGCCGCAGGCCGGCGGTCAAAGATTTAAGGTTCCCGCCACGTCGCAGCCAGAAGCACCGCAGACCGCAGGGCCGATGGTCGAAGCTCCCCTCCAGGGGTGATGGTAAGTCCATGCCGGACCCGCGGTAGACGTTGGCCGCGGGCCGGCAGTGATGGCTTCTTCTTCTCCCGGGTCCCCCACGAGGGATACCGGGCTGTAGACGCCGCGCCAGCTGGAGCTGTGCAGACCGCGGCTTCAGGCTGCCGGCTGCCCCGGGCCAGCGAAACGGAGCGCTCCCCTCCAGTGAGCCCCGGCGAGGGCTCGCCCGCTCCGCGCCGAGAGTCAACGCTGCGCCCGCCGCTGAAGCCCCGGGCGCGTCTCCGAGAAAGGCCGCGCCGATCCTCGCTGTTAGGCCACGGGGGAGGTGACCTGGAGAAATTCGCCTCTCCGTGGAGGAGGCGACCGAAACGGTTTCACGGTTTCCCTCTTACCCCCCCACACCACCCCCCACACAAAACACACCGAGAAACATCAAAAACATACTTTAAAACATACTAAAAAGATAAAAAAAGTTTAAAAAACTAACACGCTGCTGACAGGCTGCCTACCTACATATGCTTGAGTATATGGCAATAAAACTCGATCACTTGATTTTGAAACATTCATGCATGGTGGAGGTATAATGTCGTCATAGAGTGATACAGTGTGAAAACAGGCCCTTCGGCGCAACTTGCCCACACCCGCCAACATGTCCCAGCTACGCTACCTGCTTTTGGTCCATACCTCCAAACCTGTCCTATCCATGTATCAGTCTAACTTTTTCTTAAATGTTGGGATGGTCCCTGCCTCAACTACCTCCTCTGGCAGCTTGTTCCATACACCCATCACCCTTTGTGTGGATAAAGTTACCCCTTAAAAAGTTACCTCTTAAAAATACTTCTTACAAAAAACATTGAAATCATACTTCTACAGTGCACTAAAACATGATTTTAATACATCAAATTTCAAAAAGTTCCTACCCTGGGAGGGGGGACACCCTTCTTCCACACCCTCTCCCCACTCGGTTGCTCCACTCCCTCACCGGGTACCCCCAAGGCCAGTGATCAGTGATCGCACAGCCTCCCCCCTTTCAAAAACGCTCCAATCCAATTTAAAGCATATATATTGTATTCAAGTGTAAGTTAAAAGACTCGCTGCAGTATGCACCGTTTTGCACAATTCCAATGGGAGGGGACACCCTCCTCCCCCCCCCACACGGTCGCTATGTTCCCTCGGGCTTGGTCTCTCGCAATTTCTCACTCCCAACTCTCACCCAATGTTGGCAGCCCTGAGGAGTGGGGCACTAGGACCCAGCAGATTCATCACTATTGATGGGGCTTCCCTGTAAGGGGGGGAAGGGGAGCACTAGGACCCAGCAGAGTTAGACCACGTGTTGTCTGCATGGTGGAGGTTGTGGGCCTCGTGCTGAGCCGGGCACTGTGGTGAGGTGACGGCTCTGGCCGCTGGTGGCCGGTGGAGTCGCTGGTGGAGGGAGGCCCGTGGGGAGCTGGAGTAGAGATACGGGCAGCAGCATCGGTGGCTTTCTGGGGAGATGGTGAGTTTCAGTTGCCCGGGCCTGGGGGTGTGTGTGTGTGTCAGTGGGTGTGTTAGTGAGTGGGTGTGTGAGTGGGTGTGGGTGTGTCAGTGGGTGCAGTGGCGGACTGGCCAGGGTGTCAGCTTGCCCGATGGCAAGTGGGCCCCTGATGAAGTGGGCCCCCTTTGTCTCCTGGCAACCAATATTTTTAGACCCAGTCCGCCACTGAGTGTGTGTGAGTGTGTTTGTGTGTTAGTGTGTGTGTGTGTGTGTGTGTCAGTGGGTGTGTGTGTGTGTGTGTGGTGTGTGTGTGTGTGTGTCAGTGGGTGTGTGTGTGTCAGTGGGTGTGTGTGTGTGTGTGTGTGGGTGTGTGTGAGTGTGTGTGTGAGTGTGTGTGTGTGTGTGTGTGTGTATGTGTGTGTGTCAGTGGGTGTGTGTGTCAGTGGGTGTGTGTGTATGTGTGTGTGTGTGTGAGTGTGTGTGTGTGGGTGTGTGTCAGTGGGTGTGTGTGTGTGTGTGTGTGTGTGTGTGTGTGTGTGTGTGTGTGTGTGTGGTGTGTGTGTGTGTGTGTGTGGGTGTGTGTGAGTGTGTGTGAGTGTGTGGTGGTGTGTGTGTGTGTGTGTGTGTGTCAGTGTGTGTGTGTGTGCCAATGTGTGTGTCAGTGTGAGTGTGTGTGTGAGTGGGTGTGTGTGAGTGAGTGGGTGTGGGTGGGTGTCAGTGGGTGTGTCGGTGGGGGTGAGTGTGAGTGTGTGGGTGTGTTAGTGGGTGTGTGTCAGTGGGTGTGTGGGTGTGTTAGTGAGTGTGTGTGAGTCAGTGGGTGTGTGTGAGTGAGTGGGTGTGGGTGGGTGAGTGGGTGGGTGAGTGAGTGGGTCTGAGTGTGTGAGTTAGTGGGAGGGTGAATTTTGTAAATGCACTGTTAAAACATTAGATATGTTGAACTTGTTAACAGAGTATATACTTGGTGAACTGTTTCCAGATGTTTATGTTAGCTTAAGAATACTATTAACAATTCAATCCACAGTAGCTTCAGCAGAGAGGTCATTTAGTAAACTCAAGCTGATTAAGAATTATTTAAGGTCTACAATGTCTCAGGAATGTCTTGTGGATTTAGCCAGGCTAAGTATTGAATCAATCATTGCCAGAACAATATATTTTTATGCTGTGATTCAAAATTTTTCACAAAAAAGGCCAGGAAAGCTCTTTAATTAAAGTAAATAATTATGTTGTTTGATGATCTGATCTGCTTTGAAATACAAAAGGATGTTTTTGTGTGAATTCTTCCTCCTTATCTGTATTGTAGCATAAAAAAAGATTTTCAAAACAAATGTGCATTCTTATTTCTGATAATTTTATTTTATTTATATTTATCATGGAGGGAGTATAGGAGCATGAGGCCTCAAATGCAGAAAATCAACAGGGCGCTCCATTCCACCCCTCTCTCATCTTACATACCCCTTTTTGCCTTTCAGGCTACAGCTCATGGCATAAACCGGCAGTGAATATAAACAGGAACACTAATGGGGAAGGGTCGGGGCCCGAAAGAAACTTTGTACCCACTGATAAATTTCTTCTCAGGCCCCGTGTACAAGCACACGCAGGTCTCGTTGCACCTCCCTTTTTCCTAATCTGATACTATTCAGGTAATTATCTGCCACCAAAAAGGATGACCTCACATTTATCCTCATTATACTGCATCTGCCATGCATCTGCCCACTCACCCAACCAATCCAAGTCACCCTGCAGCCTCATTACATCCTCATCGCAGCTCATGCTGCCACCCAGCTTTGTGTCATCCGCAAACTTGGAGATGTCACATTTAATTATCTTGTCCAAATCATTTATATTGTAAATAACTTGGGTCCCAGCACCGAGTTTTAGTCACTGTGTGCCATTCTGTAAAGGACCCGGTATTTCCTACTCTTTGCATTCTGTCTGCCAACCAGTTCTCTATCCATGTCAATACCCTATGCCCAATAGCATGTGCTCTTATTTTGCATACTAATCTCTTGTGTGGTACATTGTCAAAGACTTTTTGAAAGTCCAATTACACCACACCACTGGCTCTCCCTTATCCATTCTACTTGTTGCATCCTCAAAAAATCCCAGAAGATTAGTCAAGGAAGATTTCCCTTTCATAAATCCATGCTGGCTTTGACCGATCCTGTTACTGCTTTCCAGATACACTGCTATAACATCTTTAACAATTGACTCAAGCATCTTCCTCACAACTGGTCTATAATTCCCTGATTTTAGGCTGTGGGCCAAAGTGCTTTTTTGTTTAAGTTTGTGACCCAAATCATGTAACTACCTGAATTTTTAACATATTGTGTAAAAATATTATAGAAATCATATCTGAAACTCGTCAAGAACAAAACCTGCACATTTTTAAAATATGAGAAAAACCTCCAGTTTTCCAAGTAGTAATTGTCGAATCAAAGCACCTTTGACATTGGGATCGGATGCCAATTGACCATTCACTCGCTTTGTTTCAAGAGTGGTGAATCTCTGGAACTCTCTGCCACAGAGGGTAGTCGAGGCCAGTTCATTGGCTATATTTAAGAGGGAGTTAGATGTGGCCCTTGTGGCTAAAGGGAATCAGAGGGTATGGGGAGAAGGCAGGTACGGGATACTGAGTTGGATGATCAGCCATGATCATATTGAATGGCGGTGCAGGCTCGAAGGGCCGAATGGCCTACTCCTGCACCTAATGTTTCTATGTTTCTATGTTTCATGGTCGCTAGGTAGCGAACACTCTGGGATCATGGCTGCCTCTGAATTACATCAAACCAATAGCAAGGTTTCCAAGGAATAAAGGGAATGCTAACCTTGCTGATAATTTTGCTTTAGAATAATTTTATCTTTATAAAGTTATGGTGTGAGCTGTTAAATAAAAATGATAAATAACAAATGTAGAGCTGGGGTTAGCATTAGGATTAGGGTCAGTCAGTCAGTCAGTAGGAATGTTACAAAATTTTGAGATTAAATAAATCAAGCCTGTAATTTATATCATCAGATAAAGCACTAAAATAACTTTAATTTGATACCTAATTCACTTTTATATCTTCAGTATTACAAAAGTTATGGTCATTTTCATACTCAGAAATTAGCATCTTGTTCCCTATTCCTTTTCCATTAATTTAACACAAAAGCCGTGTTCTAGGACAGTCAATTGACATAAAAGCCCATAACTTTAATAACAATTAAGAGAACTGAATACAATGTTCAGTTATTGTAGATTGAAGCATTCTGGAACAAATATGATGCATCTTACTTGGATGGGCTAAAATTAAAGTATATAATTAGTTAATTACCTAATTAAGTAGCTAATTACAAAATTAACCATTGTGACGGAAATAGTAATAAACACCCAGACTGCCTTAAAAATTCAAAAATGTGATATTCTCAAGATCAGAACTTTGATATTAATCACAGCAATGAGGGAGGAAACTATATCCTGGCCTGGATCTCACAGGGAGCAAATGAAGGGAGGGAGAAAAATACTGGGGTGAGGTTTAATACTTGCAGGGAGAATACTTACTGACGAGCCTGGGCTAGTACATGCCTGATGGGCTGAATGGGCTCTTAAAAAATAAATCTGAGCAGATTCTAAGTGAAAGGCAATTTTTCTGGACTTTTCCTGGCCTGGCACGGGCCTTTTGGGCAAAAATGCTCCTCCTGGGCTCATACAGGCATTTTAGGCTAAAGGGACTAGTTTCTCGGCCAATAGGGCCTTGTGGGCCGAAATTAGTGGTTTCAGGCAGGCCAAACAACTAATTTCATTTCATTTCCAATTACAGTACAGATTCAAGCTCAGGGCAGGCTGAATAGCTCATTGCATTTTCATTTCACTTCCATTGCCATTGCAGTTTTAAGCACAGGGCAGGCCAAGACAAACAGCTGATGGAATTTTCATTTAATTTCCATTGCTATTGCATTTTCAAACACAGTGCAGGCCCAAGCCAAACAGCTGATTGCATTTTCACTTCACTTCCATTGCCATTGCCCTTTCACACAGTGCAGGCTCAAGCCAAACAGCTGATTGCTTTTTCACTTAACTTCCTTTGCCATTGCACTTTCAAGCACAGGGCAGGCTCAAGCCAAACAGTTCATTGCATTTCCATTGCCATTGCAGGGCTCTCGCTTAACTTTTTTTCCCTGTTGCCAGCCGGGCAACCGCTGAAGGTTTTTAGGTTGCCAAATAACAGTTTAGGTGGGCGTTAAGACGGCTTGCATGATGCGTGCGATAATGTGCTCGGACGTAGTGCGTAGTTACCAGTCGGAATTATGGTCAATGAAGCATTCACATATTATTTCTGCTTCAAATAAAGTCACAAACTAAACATATTCACCAATCAAGACATGATATATACCATGTCAGTGTGAAGAAGGGTTTCGGCCCAAAACGTCGCCTATTTCCTTCGCTCCATAGATGCTGCTGCACCCGCTGAGTTTCTCCAGCATTTTTGTGTACCTATGATGTATACCACAATGACATGCAGTAAAATTACAATACAGTATCTCATCTCTTTTTACACGTTGCAATGAATGCAATTTTTATTATCTCTTTCCACTTCCAAACAAAATTCTGGTGGATTATTCAGCGTATGATCAACCTCGGTGAGACCAAGTGCAGGCTTGGCGATCGCTTCGCACAACACCTCCACTCAGTTCGCAATAACCAATCTGATCTCCCGGTGGCTCAGCACTTCAACTCCCCCTCCCATTCCGAATCCGACCTTTCTGTCCTGGGCCTCCTCCATGGCCAGAGTGAGGCCCACCACAAATTGGAGGAACAGCACCTCATATTTTGCTTGGGCAGTTTACACCCCAGCGGTATGAACATTGGCTTCTCCAATTTCAGGTACTCCTTGCTTTCTCCCTCCTTCCCCTCCCATTCCCAGCCTACTGTCTCCGCCTCTTCCTTTCTTTTTCCCGCACCCCCCACCCCTCCCGACATCAGTTTGAAGAAGGGTCTCAACCCGAAACGTCGCCTATTTCCTTTGCTCTATAGATGCTGCCTCACCTGCTGAGTTTCTCCAGCATTTTTGTCTACCCATTCACACAAGTTCTGTTATCCCACTTTCCTCACCAGCACATTAGGGGCAATTTTACAGACGCAAGTTAACCTACAAAGCCAATGCGTCTTTGGGATGAGGGAGGAAACTTACACGCTTGCAGGGAGAATGTGCAAATTCAACACAGACAGTGCCCGAGGACAGGATCGAACACAGATCTCTGGCGTGTGAGGCAGCAAGTCCACCAGCTGTGCCACTATATTTTATTTTCCAACACACACAAAATTATACGTTGATAACTTTGGTTACTAAATAAAAAGAAACTATCCATTTTCAGTCTTAAATCTCTAAGTGACGCTATGTCCCCCTTTACAGCTACTGTATGTTTTAATTTAGTTCAAGGCTATTGGGGCAGTAAATTGGCCATAGAGTCGTTGCCTAAAATTGCCAGAGACCTGGAATTAATCCTGAATATGGGTGCTGTCTGTATGGAGTTTTGTTTTCTCGTTTATAACATTGTTTACAGAATATGTTTACATATGTTGCTGATGTGTGGGATAGAACTAGAGTATGGGTAATTGGTGGTCGGTGTGGACTCGGTGGGCAGAAGGGCCTGTTTTCACGCTGTATCTTTAAAACCAGAGGAAATGTAAAGAAGGGGCTTCTACCCGAAACGTCACCCAATTTTTTCTATCCAGAGATGCTGGCTGCTCTCTCTCTCTCTCTCTCTCTCTCTCTCTCTCTCTCTCCCCTCCCTCCCTCCCCTTTCCTCTCTCTTCCCCTCTCCCTCGCCTCTCCACCCTCTCCCTCCTCGCTCCCTCTCCCCCTCCCCCCTCCTCCTCCCCCTCCCCCCCCCCCCCCTCGCCCTCCCCCTCCCCCTCCCCCTCCCCCTCTTCAAAGCAGCAGTGTGAAATCGCAGATAACTGTAATGACTAAACATAGTAAGATTAGAGAAGAGATACCAGTCGAGTATATGATCAAGGGTGGGAGCGGAGGGCACGTATTCCCTCAACGTTACTCCTCATAAAATAACGATCAAACTTCAAACTGGTAAGTTCTCGTTTAATCTTACTATTTTACTTTGGAGTCACGTGAGTGACTACGTGAGGATTTTAAAGCTCTGTGATTTCATGCTGTGGAAACGAGTCCATGCATCACATCTGCCTTGATTATGGGGAGAATAGTGTTAACATCATTAGATATCAATACGATATTGAAACAACGAAAATTTATTAACTCCAAATCATAGCTCCTATTTATGGGTAAAATCATATTACAGAACTTAAAAGTGTTTCTGCAAATGTTCCAGGTTCAATGACTGGTTTATTGTAAAAACGTTGGAAAATTCTTTCCGTTGACCATCCTGCTGTCTTGAGGATTTGGTCCATTGGAACATCCAACTGTATTGCTGCTGATGTAGCTGCAGCCCTGGTGGAGTGAGATTTAAAAATGTTAGTGTCTACTCCAGCCTTGATTAGGACCTGTTTTAGCCATTTTGAGATGGTCTGGGCTGTCGCTTTTTTGTGTGGCTGTTTGTAACTAATTAAAAGTGCCATTTCTTTGCCTCTGATGATCCTTGTATATTCCATATATGATAGTAAGTGAGTTACTATACAGAGACATTCATCTGTCGGGTAGGCCCTGAAATCTATTTTTAGCCTCGCTGACCCCTGTCTGTTCTGTTTGACTAATTCATGGATAAGAAAAGTCAAATTCCCAGATGAAATAGTCAAGTTGTCCAGCCTTAGTTTTTGTAGTGACTGGGCCCTTTTTGCCGTGACCAAGGCCATCAGCATGACCGTTTTCATTGTTAGTTTCTATAGGGACAGAGCTGTAGGTGGAGACCAGTTTCTCAACGTGGTCAGTACAATGCTCACATCCCAAATTTGGGTGTACCTGGTTCTTGGGGGATTAGTATTGAAAATGAGTTTGGTTACCAGGGGGTGTATCCCTACAGAATGCCGCTCTGTTCCTTGCCACAGGTATGTTGACAGTGCACTTCTGGCGCAGTTGATGGCACTATAGCTGAGCCCCTCATCGTAATGGAGGCTAGCCAGAAATTCCAGAACAGACGGGATGTTGATTGATATGTGGTTGAGGTTATTGTTGTGACAGTACTTCCCCCATTTCTTGATGTACACCAAGTACTGTTTTTTGGTGGACTGTCTGTGGGCCGATGCAATCATATCCACTGTTCGGTCCGTCAGTCCCAGGTGTAGTAGAGGTGCTTTCAAACTCTACAAATCAATAGGTTTGTGTAATTATGACATGGGTGACTTTCCTTAGTTACTGGATGGACCAGTAAATTAGGTCTATGATGGATGGTGATGCATGGTTCTAATACCATGTCTAGTATCACCGGGAACCATGGTTGAGTAGGCCAATCGGGTACTATCAAATTAACAGACGCAGAATCTTGCTGTATTTTCCTTAATACCTGACTGATGAGGCAGAAAGGAGTGAATGCATAAATAAACAATTTCCCCCAATGCAGCGAAAATGCATCTGTTGCCGCTGCCCCAGGGTCTGGTTCCCATGAAACATAATTTGATAACTGGTGATTGAGCCTGGATGTGAAAAGATCGATATCTAGTGTTCCATACCATGCTGTAATTTCAGCAAATACTGAATGGATGTTGGATAAAAATGTGTTTTCATTGAATTTGCGTGACCTGGTGTCTGCCCCTAAATTTAGTTTACCTGGTAAGTAGGTATCTGATATCCAAATATCTCTCTGGATACACCATTGCCAAATTGTGTTGGCCAGATTGTCACATGATGTCGATTTGTTTCCACCCATATGGTTGATATATGCTACCACGGTGGTGTTGTCAATTTGTAGTCTAACATGCTGGTGATATAACCCAGTACAATATGACTTAAGGCCATGGAATGCACTTAACATTTCCAGGTAGTTTATGCCCAGTGTTTGTAAGAATGATGCCTCCTGTGCATTCCATCTCCCTCCACAGCTGTAGATGGAATTGGTAGGACCCCAACCAAGTGCACTGGCATCCGTTTGTAGTGCCATGGACGGGTTGCTGATAATTATTGGATTGGAACAATACCTGATGTTATGTTCCCACCATTTTAGTTCCATTATGGCCTCTGTTGGTAGCTTCATTGGTCTGTCAAAATGGCCACTATTAATTTTGAGTGCTCTTATTTTTGCTCTCTGTATATTTCAATAGTGTAAAGGTCCGAATTGTGTGGCTGGAAATGCAGCCACTATCTTCCCAATTATTCTAGCTACCAGTCTAATGGATGGTTTGGTGATGTCAATGATTTTGCTATAAGCCTCCATTAAGGTTGTAACCTTTTCTTTCGGCAAAGTCACTGACATGAGAACTGAGTTAATGGTGAACCCCAGATAATCCATTTTTGTTGAAGGCGTTAATTTAGATTTAACTGCACTTTATTATACTTTATTATAACTGCGGTCTTTATTCTCTGGAGCGCAGAAGGTTAAGGGGGGATCTGATAGAGGTCTTTAAAATGATGAGAGGGATAGACAGAGTTGATGTGGACAAGCTTTTCCCTTTGAGAATAGGGAAGATTCAAACAAGAGGACATGACTTCAGAAGTTTAGGGGTAATATGAGGGGGAACTTCTTTACGCAGAGAGTGGTGGCGGTGTGGAATGAGCTCCCAGTGGAAGTGGTGGAGGCAGGTTCATTGGTATCATTTAAAAATAAATTGGATAGGCATATGGATGAGAAGGGAATGGAGGGTTATGGTACGAGTGCAGGCAGGTGGGACTAAGGGGAAAAAAATTTGTTCGGCATGTACTTGTAGGGCCGAGATGGCCTGTTTCCGTGCTGTAATTGTTATATGGTTATATGGTTAACTGGATGGATGATAAACCCCAGTTTTTCAAACAGTTGTTTTGTGGCTGTTACCGCTTGTTTAGCCAATTCCAAAGTTTTGCCAATAATAAGTATGTCATCTAGATATGCCATTACCATGTGTTTTTGTTTCCGCAATAACGCTAGGGCTGGTTTCAACATTTTTTGTGAACAGCCTGGGGGCTGATGTTAGCCCATTAGGTAGTGCCCTGTATTGCCAAAGCTGACCCATCCAGTTGAATTTTAAATAACATCTGTGGTCACCTCTTATGGGTACTGTATAGTAAGCATCTTTTAAATCGATGCTTGCCATGTAGTAGCCTTCGGAAATCAATTGCTTAGCAGTAACAAAGGTTTCCATTTTGAAATGAATATATTGTACAAAGGTATTCAAAGTAGTCAAATCGATAATGATGCGGCAACCACCATCTTTCTTGTTTTTAATAAAGATGTTGGACACAAATTCCTGTGATTCATGTTGGGTTTTCTCAATTACTCCTTTTTTATAAAGCCGCTGTAGTTCAGCATGTGCTTTAGATTTTTCTATGCCTGTGAGTATGAACATTCGGTTCGGTACATGCTGAACTGGAGGGTTATGTTTTTGTATAAATTCTATGGTATAACCTTGGATACTGCTTAGAATATAAGTGTCGGTAGTTAACTTATTCAATGCATCCAAATAATATCGTAATCTCCCACCAACTTCCATGCTCCCTTTAATTCTTAAGGAACCAGACCCACCTATCTCCATGGTTACCAGTGGTAGATGTGTTATTTCTTCGGCATCCTCCGTGGACGTTGAGGTGCCGTTGTCTGGGTCTGTAGTTGGGCTGGTGTTGAGGACTTGTGCATTTTCCAGGAAGGTCGGTCTGGGCCATGGCCTAAAAAAGACCGATGTTGGGTGTTCCTGGTTTTTGCGCTTTCTCCAGTTTGTCTTGGCCGACTGGTGGTTGCGTAGGGGTGATGGTTTTGGCCGTAGTAGCTTTTGGATGCTGCTTTTATGAGCCACAGGGTTTTCGCCTCTTCGTCAAGTTCTTTGTTATGACAGTCCCTTCCAATTAGTAGTATTGATGGTTTGGAGGTTCCTGGTTTGCAGGGGCCTGTGAATTTGGGGTCTAAAACCGGTTGGATAGCACTTTTCCTAATATTGTTTAACTCGTATTGTGAGTTGCAGAGTAAAGCCAGTGCATCTTGGTGATCTTGGGTCATGTTTTGCTCATTCAATGTACGGGCAAAAGCCGTAATTCCTGCTGTTAAGCCTTTTAGGACTTTCTGTATTTTTAAGTCCCTGGTTCTAATTGATGCCCCGACATGTTTCCAGATGCACTGGTTTACACTGGGAACATTTAGCGACTTGCAGTTCTCTGGTGGTAAGTGTCATGCCGTGGTGTCCGATAATGCCTGTCCCTGTAGTTGGTTAAAAGACATGTAGTCAATACTTGCCGCTATTTTCGGCTCCAGGTTTTGGCCAGTTTGGCCAGGTTGGATAAATTGGGACACCATGTCCAACATATTTTCTTTCACCCCAGGTATACTAGGGGTATGTTGATCACTGCCCACTTCAGGGTCAGCCCAGAATTGATCCTCCGTGCTCCCCTCTGATGAGGGAGAAACACTGTGCAGCCCCACAAGGGGTACTGCTGTGGGGCTTATTGACTGCCCACTGTGGCTAACCTCTATCTCCCGGAGCCTGCCACTTTGGAGTATTTCCTCCAGCAGCTGCTCCAACTGGCTCTTATGCTCTCAGGCATTTATCGCAGTCGCTGCCTCAAAAAGGCTGGCAGTATCATCAAAGACCCACACCATCCTGGCCACACACTCATCTCCCTGCTACCTTCAGGTAGAAGGTACAGGAGCCTGAAGACTGCAACAACCAGGTTCAGGAATAGCTACTTCCCCACAGCCATCAGGCTATTAAACCTGGCTTGGACAAAACTCTGATTATTAATAACCACTTTCTGTTATTTGCACTTTATCAGTTTATTTATTCATGTGTGTATACATTTATATCATGGTATATGGACACATTTATCTGTTTTGTAGTAAATGTACTTCCGGTGGCGCTGGTGCCAGCAGCCTCCACCTACAGCCCGGTATCTTTTTGTTTTTTTGTTTATTTAGTTATGTTAAAAGTGTATTTTTTTGTGTTTTTTGGTGTTTTTATGTGGGGGAAGAGGGCACGGTGCGGGGGATACCGTCCTTCAGCCGCTTCCTGGTGAGGACGCGACTATTATTCGAGTCGCGTCCTCCCCCCCCCCCCCCCCCCCCACAGCGACCTACCTACCTGGATTGGCGCGGCCTTTCCTGCCAGGATCGACCGGAGCTCCAGCAGCGGCGGGACAGCGCTGGAACATCGCGGGGCTGGCGATGCCTTACCGGGGGTCGCCGTCTGGAGCCCGGAATGCTGGACCTGCTGCACCAACATCATGGAGCTGCGGTTTGCAGAGCTCCCAACGCGGGCGGCGCTGATGGACAACGCGGGGTCCTGCGACTCTGCCCAGCTCGGCCTGTGGACTCAGGAGCTGCAGACTCCGGCAGCGGGAGGCGGCTGATCAGAAGGTCCGGGCCGCTGAGGAGGAGGATGCTCACCGTCGGGGTTCGGCGTCGGCGTTCCACCAGCCCGGCGTGAGGGCCTGAACATCGGGCCACCCGGGGCGGCGACTGCGGGTGCTCGGAAGGCCCCGACCACGGATGCACACGGAGGGGAGGCTGGCTGGACTATGGTGCCATCCTCACCTTGGTGCCATTTATGTTATGTTGTGTTGTGGACTTTCTGTGTTTGTGCTTTTTAAAAATTTTTTATTCAATTTCAATTTTATTTTTAATATGTTTTATTATTTATTTATTATTTATTTTATTATTTTTCTTGTGATTTTTTTTAACGATACTGCCTGTACGGGAAATTCATTTCGTTGTCTCAAATTGAGGCAATGACAATAAATTTGAATACAATACAATACAATACAAAATGCCTACTATTTTCTGTGTGCATAAGCAAAGCAAGAATTTAATTGTCTTATACAGGGACACATGACAATAAACTCACTTGAACTTGAACTTGAACTTGAACTTGAACTTGAACTTGAAAGTGAAAGGATGCCTTCACACTTGGTTTAGAAGGTTGTACTTCAAAATAGACTACAAAATGTTATTTAAAAGTCCTACTCCAATGATTTAAGCAGAAAGTCTCGCCTGATGCTTCCAGTACAATACGGAGAGAATGCTGCACCTGAAGTGCCAACTTTCAAATGAAATGTTGAATTAAATCTTGTTTGGTGTCTCAGGTGGATGTGAAATATTTTATTTTGGCATATTTTAGAGCAAGAAATGTGTTTTCCAGGATGACTTTCCCAGTCTTTTCCCCAAAAGTAACACCCTTCAAGTAGATAACCCACCACATTAGTACATTATCACATATTTGCTAATTTAAAATTAGTTACATGGTTTATGACATTCCAATGTTAATTGAACAATAAAGGTCCCTTATAAGCAACGTTGGCTGCAAACAAATTTTAGATACTCGGAGAAAGTCATTGTTTTCTGTTTAAATCCAGTAATGATTCCTCGGACGTTGACCATGAGAGAGTTTGTTTTGCCGCTGAATGGCTGAAGCTTACAAAGCCATCCCCCTCCCCCACCTTGGTCAGTCTGATCACGTCTCATTGTTCCTGCTCCCTAAGTACCACCCACTCATCAGACGGGTTAAACCAACTGTGAGGACAGTTAAAGTCTGGTCAGAGGAAGCGGACTTCACACTTCAGCAGTGTTTTGGAAACACTGACTAGAAAGCGTTTGCAGCCCAGGCCACCCTTGACTCCCACACGGACATTGATTCCTACACATCCTCTGTTCTGGACTTTATAAACTCCACCATCAATTGTGTCACCTCCCTCAAACAGGTGACCATATACCCGAATCAGAAGCCATGGATGAACAGCGAGGTCAGGCTACTGCTGAAAGCACGGGACACCGCTTTCAGGTCAGGCGATGCTCGAGCCCCTACAGTTCATCCAGGGCTAACCTGAAGAGGGGCATCAGGAAGGCCAAGCACTGCCATAAGCTCAGGATTGAGGAGCACTTCTACAACAACTCCGACCCCCGACGCATGTGGCAAGGCATCCAGGCCATCACGGACTATAGACCCACCAATACCACCCCCACATCCAGCGACGCCTCCTTCCTTGAGGAGCTTAATCACTTCTATGGCCGCTTCGACAGGGACAATCTAGAGACAGCCATCAAGGCTGTGCTACCTGCCGATCACCAACCCCTCACACTCACCCCCTACGACGTATATGTGGCACTGAGTAGGACTAATGCACGGAAGGCTGCTGGCCCTGACGGCATCCCCGGGCGCGTGCTCAGGGCCTGAGCTGCGCAGCTGACAGACGTCTGGACTGACATCTTCAACCTGTCACTTGCCCAAGCAGTTGTCCCCACTTGCCTTAAAACCACCTCCATCGTGCCAGTGCCAAAACACTCCACTGCGGCAAGCCTCAACGACTTCCGCCCAGTTGCACTTACCCCCATCATCACCAAGTGCTTCGAGAGGCTGGTCCTGGCACACCTCAAAAGCTGCCTACCCCCCACACTGGATCCTTATCAGTTTGCCTACCGCAAGAACAGGAGTACGGAGGATGCCATCTCAACGGCACTTCACTCCGCCCTCTCCCACCTCGACAACAGAGACACTTACGTAAGAATGCTGTTCATCGATTACAGCTCAGCATTCAACACCATTATACCATCAAAACTGATCACCAAACTCGGTAACCTGGGCATCGACCCCTCCCTCTGCAACTGGATACTGGACTTTCTAACCGACAGACCCCAGTCTGTGAGGTTAGACAAGCACACCTTTTCAACCCACACCCTGAACACCGGCGTTCCACAGGGCTGTGTGCTGAGCCCCCTCCTCTACTCCCTCTTCACCTATGACTGCACACCTGTACATGGTACTAACACCATCATCAAGTATGCAGATGATACAACGGTGATTAGCCTCATCAGCAACAACGATGACCTGGCCTGCAGGGAGGAGGTCCAGCACTTAGCAGCATGGTGCGCCGACAACAACCTGGCCCTTAACTCCAAGAAGACCAAGGAGCTCATTGCAGACTTCAGGAAGTCCAGAGGCGGCACGCACACCCCCATGGCCACATTAACGGGACGGAGGTGAAACGTGTTTCTAGCTTCAGGTTCCTGGGAGTCAACATCTCCGATGACCTCTCTTGGACCCACAATACCTCTACTCTGATCAAGAAGGCTCATCAGCGTCTCTTCTTCCTGAGGAGACTGAAGAAGGTCCATCTGTCTCCTCAGATCCTGGTGAACTTCTACCGCTGCACCATCGAGAGCATCCTTACCAACTGCATCATAGTATGGTATGGCAACTGCTCTGTCTCCGACCGGAAGGCATTGCAGAGGGTGGTGAAAATTGCCCAACGCATCACCGGTTCCTCGCTCCCCTCCATTGAGTCTGTCCAAAGCAAGCGCTGTCTGCGGAGGGCGCTCAGCATCGCCAAGGACTGCTCTCACCCCAACCATGGACTGTTTACCCTCCTACCATCTGGGAGGCGCTACAGTCTCATCTCTCCGTTGTCGAACCAGCAGGTTTAGGAAAGCAAATTGGCTTGTCTTTCCGGCGGCTGTCACTCTCTACTCAACAACGTACCTCGGTGACTGCCAATCACCACCCCCCCAACCCCCCCCCCCCCCCCCCCCCCCCCGAACACTTATTATTATTTATTTAAATAGTTTGCTTATGTCGCTCTTCCAGGGAGATGCTAAATGCATTTCGTTGTCTCTGTACTGTACACTGATAATGACAATTAAAATTGAATCTTGAATCTTGAATCATTTTGGGGCTTGAATCCAAATACAGGCTTGAGGTTTGCTAAATTTGCAGTGCAGTTGCAGCCATGTCTGGATTACTGCATTAATTTAGTGAAGTTGGTATCTCCGAAGGTGGACAGATCATCAGGTCCGGCAGAAATGTTTCCCAGCCAGTTAAAAGAAGCAAGGGTGGGAACAGCTGAGGTTCTGACTAATTGTTTTCAGTCAGAAAATTGTACAGGAGATGATGCAGATGGGATTTTAGTATATTTAATTGTCACATGTATTGAGTAAACTATTAAAGAATACAAGTTTCTGACAAATTTAGTGAGGTTGGGTGAGGAGGCACTGTGGCACGCTGGCGCAGCGGTAGAGTTGCTGCCTTGCAGACTTGCAGCGCCAGTGGAGCTGGAGGTAGCTTTGTTAGGGATCAACGTCGGGAGCTCCAACTGCAGGAGCTTTGATCGCCGACTGCGGGAGCTTCGATCGCCCCGACTGCGAGTGTTTCGATTGTCCCGACCGTGGGAGAAAAGGAGGAAGATGGTAAAAGTTATTCGCCTTCCATCACAGTGGGGAATATGTGGCCGCCGAAAACACAATGGAGGAGCTGCCTGCCCCGGTGGGGACTCGGAGGGATTGTCGTGAGTGCAGTGATCCTGGAGTCTGGTGTGAGTGTGGACGGCTTTCTGACTTTGGGCGGACAGGGATTGCAGAGAGAGGACAGCGGTTGTTGAAGGAGCGTGTGTGTGGCCCAGACATTGAACTGATGCCTGTGGGTCTCCGCTTATCCTGGGTGCCCTAGGGATTCTCACACGGCGCTGTGGTGGCTGTTTATGTTTATTCTTTATGTAGTTTTGTGTCTTGTTGCTTTTTTGGTATGACTGTGTGGTAAATCAAATTTCACTACCTCAGTACACCTGACAATAAAGGACCATTAAATCATTGAATGCAAATTAATGATTTCATCCCGTGATTTCATTAATTATCATTTTAATTTTAATGTCTTAATACCAAGGTCGAATTGAGGACCTAACTATTGGTGCACTTGAATTACAAATGTTGCACATGTGTGATTTCCATTCAAAGTTGCCTAGTTTTTATCACTTAGGATGTATTAATCACTTGTTAACTTCCTCAGTTGCTGGAAGACTTGAAGGAAAATCTTCGTGGAAAGGACGAGGAACTGCTGGAAACGACTCAACATGTGGAAGTGCTGCAGATAAAGCTTGATGAGAAGAATCTGGAGCTAACGGTAAGGACATCATTGTTTGCTGCTGTGTGAATCTCTATTACAGGAAAAGATCTCTGCAACCTGCTAACGGATTGTAACTGGCAGTGAAATAAAAAATAGCAGGGAGCCTCTTGGAAATAAATCTGTAAATATGGAAAAGATTAGAAGATTTTTGTTTATATGAATCTCCCCAGTCTTTTTTTCTAAATCAGTTCAGATCTGTTATAGTGCAGAATCACAGTTTATGTGGAGCCTTGCAACATTGTCATTCTGGTTATGACAGGTTGTTGGCATTGCTGATCTGTGCCACCAATGTTTTCAGCCGTGACCAAGATCAGAAGAGATCTGATATTTAAGATGCCAACAACACATGAACTCTTGATTATAATGCAACAGTGTCACTATTGATTATATCATTCTTCATTTTCCCATCCACTAGTGGGAGAGTCTAGGACTAGAGGTCATAGCCACAGAATTAAAGGATGTTCCTTTGGGAAGGAGGTGAGGAGGAGATTCTTTAGTCGGAGGTGAATCTGTGCTTTCACTGTCTTAATTACAGCGCCAACCTTCCTGTTCATCGCGGTGTGTGTCTATCACCTTGGCTTTGCATCATGTGAATTTCACTCAGTGCCTCCCCCGTTTGCCTGGTCCACTGCAAGCATAATGGGCTGGTGAAGGAAGGTGTGTGTGTGTGTGTGTGCAAATCGCCCAAGTGGAACAGGCCCATTAGGCTTCTGAAAGTCTCTTTAGTTTAATTTGGCTATTTTTAATTTTTTAGGAATTGGTTGAAGATTTGCGGAAGGTTGAATTCGAAAATGAAAATGTCATGGACAAGCTTTTGGCAGAAAAACACGCCACGCGAACCAAGGTCCAAGATCTGACAGAAAGTCACAAAGCATATTTAAAAAATCTCAAAACAAAACACAGCACTCAGCTCCGTAAAATCAGGGAGAAACACGCACAAGAAACATCACAAAAAGATCAGTGCTGTTTACAACTTCACAAAGATCTCCAACTTTTAAGACCTCACGCCAAGTTCTGTGCACCCCTTGCAGAACAGGCAACTGGTTCTTTAAATTATTTCACCGAACAGAAGATTAACGAACTGGAAGGTAATTACTCAAAGTTGACCTGTTAATATTTTTGGCCATAAATGGTCCTACCGCAGATTTGTACATCTGTCATCACATGGTAGGGAGTAGGTTTGCCTTAAAATATTCTAGCATTAGAGGAATGTAGTGGATTTTATGACAAAACATCACTTCATTTTTGTTTTGCCATGTAATTATCTCATCCCTGTAACCTCATGAGATTTTATGTATGCAAATTGGTTGCTGTAATTCCCATATTTTATCACTGATCACACTTAAAAATATACTTCATTGGTTGGTAAATGGGTTGGTACATTCAGTGATCAGGAAAAGTAGCGTGTAATCTAAGTTTTTTTCATTCAGGTATTCTGGTCAGATTCCTTGATCAGAAGATAGTGATGTTTAAAGGATTCAAGAAAAAAATTATTTGAGAAGCATTTGTGAGAGTCTGCCAAATGGCTGACAGGAACACACAGTAGTCATTTGGACAGATTCGTACAGATGCTCTTCAAAACATTCTCTTCTTGAATCCTTTAAACATCGCTATCACTGAATTTTCATTTTGAGAGGATGCTGATAGTTAAAACATGACATGGTGAAGGGCGGCCTGGTGGCGCAGCGGTAGAGTTGCTGCCTTTCAGCGCCAGAGACCTGGGTTTGATCCCCACTGTGGTGTTTGTCTGTACGGAGTTTGTATGTTCTCTCTGTGGGTTTTCATCCAGGTGCTCCGTTATCCTCACACTACATAGACGTACAGGTTTGTAGGTTAATTGACTTGGGTTAATGGTAAATTATCCCTAGTGTGTGTAGGATAGTGTTAGTGTGTGAGGATCACTGGTTGGCACAGACACAGTGGGTCGAAGGGCCTGTTTCAATGTTGTATCTCTAACTAAAATAATTTGAAGACATTTTACCATTCACAATGCCCTTGCCGGGAATGGTACAAAAACGTATTTTAATTTCAAATAGCTTTTAATGAGAAGACCACAGAGCAACCAGGACACTTCATTAACTCCATGAATGTCTTATCTCTGTGAGACTTGAGCTGTGTTTGCATGACAGTTTACGGAAGAGAGGGTGAAACCAGGGACAAGGTAGAGAGATTATATTCAGCAGCAGAAGAGGATATTTATTTGGAGTAATTTAAAATAAATAAGGGTTTTAATGGAGCCAGTGGAGAATGATCATTTTGTTTGTTTTGGGATTAAGTAACTTTATACCTTAATTTCCAAAATGTTGAGGAGACACATTTTCTGTGGAGCTTTATTCAATCTTCTAATCTTTTCTCACATGTGATAGTTAAGGAATTTATCATTGTATAAATATGTAAATGGAATTACCATTTTGCCTTACAAATCTGCAAGCTTAATGAATTGTAGCATTTCAAGGATATTTGATGATTTCAAATGCTGGTAATTAGTGGAACAGATGATTTTTACTGATTGCCATTAACTGCAGTGGAAAAAAATTGCAAATTGTGGAGGTATTGCTTTTTTTGGCAACAAACATCAGATCATGAGTATAGAAGCTGGGATGTAATGTTAAAATTGTACAAGGCATTGGTGAGACCAAATCTGGAGTATGGTGTACAATTTTGGTCGCCCAATTATAGGAAGGATGTCAACAAAATAGAGAGAGTGCAGAGGAGATTTACTAGAATGTTGCCTGGGTTTCAACAACTAAGTTACAGAGATAGGTTGAATAAGTTAGGTCTTTATTCTCTGGAGCGCAGAAGGTTAAGGAGGGACCTGATAGAGGTCTTTAAAATGATGAGAGGGATGGACAGAGTTGATGTGGACAAGCTTTTCCCTTTGAGAATAGGGAAGAT
Source organism: Leucoraja erinaceus (assembly GCF_028641065.1). NCBI lineage: Eukaryota > Metazoa > Chordata > Chondrichthyes > Rajiformes > Rajidae > Leucoraja > Leucoraja erinaceus. The sequence continues at coordinate 230,821 of NC_073389.1, read as the reverse complement.
TCAAACAAATAAATTGGATAGGCATATGGATGAGAAGGGAATGGAGGGTTATGGTATGAGTGCAGGCAGGTGGGACTAAGGGGAAAAAAATGTGTTCGGCACGGACTTGTAGGGCCGATATGGCCTGTTTCCGTGCTGTAATTGTTATATGGTTATATGGTTATATCATTATGGGTGTTTTTTCCTTTAAAGAACAAGTGAGGCTTATGAAGCAAGAGGTTGAAAGATCAGAGGACAGGTTTGTGTCAATGGAAGCTTCGTTCATGTTGAAAATCGAGCAGATTCAAGAGGAGCTGGACAATGTACAGGTACCCCAAATATAAGTCCCTTGCACCTGGTGATGATTAACTGAATATTAATCTGTTTGCCATTTACCTGGAATGAAATGACTTCATCTTATCAAAAAAGGAAAATTGATGGTATGATATACCGTGAGTTGTTGAAGCATTGTAGAACCAATTTTTTTAATTTTTTTGCTCAGTTAGTTATGTACATTGTAGATATTTAATCTGGGCTCAACAGTATGAAGGAGTGCTTCCCTACATTTCACTGCTCACTCCATTCCGTGTAGAACCCCTTTCTGAAGAGTAAGTGACATGGGATAGATGCGAGCCTGCAAGAAAATTCAATCATAAAATAGTTGTGGTAGAATGGAGCTGTCGGCAATGGCACATTAAAAGTATAATGCATGCTAAAATTATTTAGAGAGTCATACTGCTCAGAAACAGGCCCTTCAGCCCAACTTGCCCACACTACCCAACATGCCCCATCTACACTAGTCTTACCTGCCTGTAGAGTCATAAAGCAAAATATTTAATCTAGAATTTGAATGGTGACTATTTTACTGACCACTAGAAATCCCTTGGCTTTAATTGACACTAAACTTATTTCTACCCAGCTTGTACCTTCTCAGAAGCTGCTGCTGGAGCTCAAAGACGTAGCGGTTGACTTTGAAGAGGATAACGAACAGCTACACCGGAGAGTAAACTGGCTGCGACACGTCGAGGCACAAAATGGTGTGTGTATAGTATGACTTTAATTGGGTGAGAAGGAACTGTGGATGCTGGTTTACACTGAAGATAGACACAAAATGCTGGAGTCAGTGGGTCAGGCAGCATCTCTGGAGAAAAGAATAGGTGATGTTTCGGGTCAAGACGCTTCATCAGACAGGGAGGGGGTAATTAGAGGTATGGAGATGTACAGAATAAAGCAGAGCCTGCATCGATGACTCAGGTAGGTTGGAGTTGACAATGGTCCATTGTTGGCTGGGGATGAGATGATAATGAAGGAATACAAATGGTGAAATTAGCAAAAGGACTAGGGTGGGGGAGAGATGGGGAGAGAGAGAGAGAGAATGGAAGGGTTATTTGGTTAGAGATCCTTCATTCTCTTGTGTAAGAAGGAACTGCAGTTGCTGGTTTAAACCGAAGATAGACACATAAACCTGGAATAGGTCAGCAGGACAGGCAGCATCTGTGGAGAGAAAGAATGGGTAACGTTTCAGGTCAGGGACCCTTCCTCATTCTCTTTATTTAAATGGTGATACGTGTTTTCTTACAGAGAATCTTCAAGCAATATTGGAAGAATATGAAGAACAACAACACAAAATGCAAGCGGAATTAGAACAAGTTACCAAGGAAGCAACTTCCCAGGTTGGGAGAATTTGTGATTTCCCCACATACAATCTTAATTCCAAGTGTGCGCATTCTGCACAGATTCAACAGTTTCAAGTATCCTGCTATTTAATATTACATTGCATTTTATGTTGCTTATTCTGATTTTTTTTTAATGGGTAATTTAAGTAAGTTTTTATTTTGCTCTTTTCTATTATCATCCTTGATGCTTGCATCTGAGGGGTGCTATTTGCTTCCGCACCAGATGGTTTCTGTATGCCATACCTAGTAATGTTACAACAATTTGAGATTTAAAAAATCAAGTCTGCAACGTATCCCATCAGATAAAGCATAAAAAGAAGTTAATTTGACACCTAATTCACTTTCATATATTCAGTATTAAAAAGGTTATGGCCATTTTCATACTCTGTAATTAGCCTGTTGTTCCCTATTGCTTTTCCATTGACTGAACTCAAAAGCTGTGATCGAGGACAGTCAAAAGCCCGTAACTTTCTTAAAAATTAAGAGAACTGAATGAAATATTCAGTTATTATGGTTTGAAGCATTCTGAAACAAATATGAAACAATCATACTTGGATGACCTGAAATTAAAGCATAAAATTAGTTAGTTTCCTAATTATAGCTAATTACAAAATTCAATTAGTAGATCTAAACATCTATCAATTTCTTAAGAAAAGGTTATCATTTTTAAATAGCCTGTGTCCAAATAACGCAATAATTCACAATATAACATGATTTTTAAATCTCATTGTCATGAATTTATAGGCCAAATGTTTAATACCCGTAAATTAATGGCCATTTTAATCATCTTGCGAGTGGGTTTTTGTGGAACGCAATCGATTGGAACTTTGAGATTGCAGTGAATTTGAACCCCATATTGGCAGGAAAAACACTGCCGGTTCGTATGGGGCCAAAATCACATTATCGCCAAGGAAATTTTGATTAAAGTCATCCTAAGAAGCAAGTTTATATGTAACCATATAACCATATAACAATTACAGCACGGAAACAGGCCATCTCGGCACTACAAGTGCGTGCCAAATAACTTTTTTTCCCCCTTAGTCCCACCTGCCTGCACTCATACCATAACCCTCCATTCTCTTCTCATCCATATGCCTATCCAATTCATTTTTAAATGATACCAATGAACCTGCCTCCACCACTTCCACTGGAAGCTCATTCCACACCGCTACCACTCTCTGAGTAAAGAAGTTCCCCCTCATATTACCCCTAAACTTCTGTCCCTTAATTCTGAAGTCATGTCCTCTTGTTTGAATCTTCCCTATTCTCAAAGGGAAAAGCTTGTCCACATCAACTCTGTCTATCCCTCTCATCATTTTAAAGACCTCTATCAAGTCCCCCTTAACCTTCTGCGCTCCAGAGAATAAAGACCTAACTTATTCAACCTATCTCTGTAACTTAGTTGTTGTAAAATAGACGATTTACAATTTGTTTTGTCCCCTACGTGAGATCCGTCCTGTTGTAAGTGTCAACGGCGTTATAAGGAGCTTTATATTTTACTCCAGGGATTAAATTGTCCCCCGATTTTAAAAAAAACTTCAGAGAACTGAAGTCGGAACAATTTTTCTGCAGCAATTTAACAGCCTGAGGAAGTTCGACTCCGATAGGCAGGAAAAACGGCATTTTAATTCCACGCCCCCCCCCCCCCAACCCCAAGGGCGCCAAAGCCGCACACAAGGCCGGTGGCAGAACTGCAGCGCCGCGTAACATCGCTACAATACCACACACCTTGGACATGGAGAAAGTCTACTGAATTAACTAGTGTGGTTGGGGAAGCAACATAGTATTTCCAGACTTTTTTAATCTGGTTTGGGTAATTTTACCTATTAATATTATACGGTCATAAGGAATAGTAGAATTAGGTCATTCGGCCCATCAAGTCTACCCCACCATTCAATCATGGCTCAAGGTAGAAATCAATGTTTTTCAAGCACAAATCTTTGAAGGTACTATTTAAAAGAGCACCTTCATTTACTAATGATGCACGGAAACAAGCCCTTGCATCAATGAATAAATTGAGCAGGATACTAAATCTCAAGGTACTAAAGATGAAGCCATGACATTGCTCATTGGTGGGACTTGTTCCTCAGGATGCAAATGATGAATAAATATTTGTGGTTTTATTTATTTTTTAATTTAAAAGATTCCATGATGGACACAGCAAAGATATGTTGTAATTTTGTTTTGCAATCATGTGCGTATAAAGATTGAGCACTATTTTCATTTTGCAGGAAAAGGAAGAACTGGAAACCCTTCAGCAAGCAACACAGCAGGAGTGCAGAGAACAAGATCCGTCCTGCAAGAATGAATTGGCTGAGCTAAGGTTTGGTTCGACTTGAACTGGGATATCAGTTACATGTCTATTGTGCCATACGATCAAATGGGAATACCCCTTGATGCTTTGGACAGCAAACAACATTTGAAGTGTCGATGATGGTAGCAAACACAGCAGTCAATTTTCATAGAGTGGTGTCGTAGAGCCACAAATGATTCAACTCCTTGACGAAGGAGAACCCATCTGGTTAAAGGAGGACATTCAGTTTTGAATGGCTGAATGGCTTTCATTTAGTTTTTTTTAGATTAGTTTAGTTTAGGGAGAATCTAAATCCAAGCTGACTATCAACACGCATTTGGGATTGTTACAGTTCAATACGCTTCCATTTGGCATATCATCAGATCCTGGGATTTTTCAAGGGTTTATGACACAAATTCTAGATGGAATTGAAGGTGTGGTGCGTTACTTGGATGATGTCCTCATCTCAGCCCCTGGCAGGCAGGCACATGATGAAAGGTTGGAAGTGGTACTCAAACGCCTTGAAACACACAGTGTAAGAGTGAAGGTACAAAAGTGTGAGTTCTTTCAGAACTCGGTGGAGTACTTGGGTCATAAGATAGACAAGGATTCAGATTCATCGTAGACAAGGATAGTCTACACCCCACCATGGGTAAAGTCGATGCGATCAAGAACGCGCCCACTCCCAGAAACATATCTGAGATACGATCCTTTTTAGGATAAGTGCATTATTGTGGGAAGTTCGTGCCATGTCTGTCCACCTGTTTACATCCCTTGAGCGAGATCTTGAGAAAAGATGTACCATGGAAGTGGACACGTGAATGTGACCAAGCTTTCAAATCATGTAAAGCTCAGTTGGTAGAGAGTATAATATTTGTTCATTACAATGTAAATAATCCAATGAAGTTAGCATGTGATGCTTCACCATACGGTGTTTGTGCTGTCTCTCATGTGCTAGTAAATGGAGAGGAGAGGCCTACAGCCTTTGCATCTAGTACACTCAGTTACAAATAGAGCAAGAGGATCTTCCATTAATTTTTGGCATTAGGAAGGTTTCACAAATACTTGTATGGTAGAAGGTTTGTAATCGAGACAGATCACCAGCTGTTGACAGTGATCCTAAATCCCAAAGCACACATACCAACTCTGGAAGCAGACAGAATGCAAAGATGGGCATTGATATTGACTGCATACCAGTATCAGCAATGCTGACGCCATATCTAGATTACCTTTGGAATCGGAGGTTACCCCAAACAGAGAGAATGTGTTTTATTTCTCTCATGTAGATGAGTTACCTATCACTTCAGGGGATATTCAGAAGGCTACTAGCACTGACAGACTTTTGTCAAGAGTGCAGGAATATGTTACAAATGGATGGCCAAACAAATTGCCGGATTCAGAGGCAGAACTGAACCCATTTTTTGTACGTAGGAATGAACTCTCAGTAGACAAAGGGTGTGTCACGTGGGAGCAAGTGTTGTAATCCCTGAAAGATACGGAGTAAAATTGTTAGGAGATCCTCCTGATCAGCATTTGGGAATGTGTCTCAAAGAGTCTAGCTAGAAGCTATCTATGGTGGCTTGGTGCAGAGTTAGATGGACAATAATTATTCATTGTGATTGATAGTCACTCCAAGTGGATAGAGGTGTTTCCAATGAACAAAACGACATCCAGCAAAACAATTTACATTTTGCGAGGATTGTTTGCATCCTATGGATTTCCAGAGGAAATTGTGTCTGATGACGGACCTTAATTCTGTTCACAACGGTTTGCGTAATTCATGAAAGGGAATGGTGTAAAACACACTAGAGTCGCTCCATACCATTCCGCTTCAAACGGAGCAGCAGAATGCACAGTGCAAATTTTGAAGTGTACATTAGTCAAACAAGTGCTGGATCCAAATCCAAAGAAAAGACAGTTGTCTGTTTCACAAACTGGCTAACTTGAGATGGTGAACTAAGGAGAGGTTTTGCTTGTAGTTGAATTGAGTCACTGAGTTGAATGTAGGTGCTTGTTTGCTAACATGGTAATAAAATGCACATCCATTTCTCCCATCACTTTTAGCAACCTTGGAAAAATAAGATGTCATTAGTCTTTGGACGCTCTAATAACATCTTATTCTTCCAAGGTTGTTAAAGACACACGTTAGTTACTTTAGACTTTAGAGATACAGCATGGCAACAGGCCCTTCTTCCTACTGAGTCTGCGCCGACCAGCAATCATCCCGTACACTAGCGCATCCTACACACTAAGGCCAAATTACAATTTTAACCAATCCAAATAGCCTCCCAACCCTCATGTCTTTGGGATGTGGGAGGAAACTAGAATACCCGGAGGAAACCTATGTAGTAACAGGGAGAAGTTGCAAACTCCACACAACCAACTCCTACAGTCAGGATTGAACCTGGATCTCAGGTGCTGTAAGGCAGCAATTCTGCCCCTACTGTTACTTGACAGAATCTGAAGAAACATGTGTACACAATGTGGGTGAAATTACAGAATTCTGCTTGTAGTAGCACTGAACGATTTATCCACTTAATGCTCCCCCCCTTTCCTCTTTGACATGCGCCCTTGAATTGTTTTTTTTTAAATATATTATTATTGAGTATTTTTTTACCACTTTTTTAGGGGAATATAACCTAGGTCATAGTTTGCTGAATGAAAAATAATTTCTCCTCCTCTTCCCCTGGCGTATTTACTAGTTCTATACCCTTGCTTCCTCCCATTCAAGAAATGGTCCTTCCTGTTCTGCTCCATCAAACCGCTTGTAGAGGAATCCACAAACTGCAGAAAGCAGCTGCTTCAAAGTCCTTGGAGAAGATTCCTTGAAAGCCGTGTGTTCTTCCCAGCCCTTGGTATCTATAACATTTCATTGAGAAGGTGGGGTTACTGTGTTACCGTTTATACTGCTGTTTTCTTTCCAGACATGGACCTCTTCCTGTCAGACCAGCGCCCAGGAAGTACATCATTAGTTTGGAATCAATCGAGGAATGTGAGGAGGCTTTGGAGATAGACCCCAGTGAACAGGTGGTGGTGGCACGGAAGTGTGTATTGCCAATCAATTCTTCGTTTTCTAGTTGTAATCTTCTTTCCTGACATTTTACACTCTATTTAGCCTCCCCACCCCCACCCCAGTGAACTGGGCAACTCTGGAAAACCTGCTTCCATGTACTTACTAACTAATAAATAGGATACATAGTGCATCAGTTTGGAGTGGGTGATTCAGGCATGAACACAAAAAACCTGGCCTGGTTTCTTTGTCCAGCCTCGAGGTCTGCACGTGGTGCCCGTCCCCTCACCCAGCAACAACTCCTCTCCTGGGAGGCATGAGGTGTTTGAGTTACCATCCATTCGTACATTATAATGTGGATCTTTATAACATGATAAGTAAATACAAATCTTCACATCTGTACCTTGGTATTTTACTAATTAGTTTAATTCTGAAAGAACTAATTAGTTGAGGTTCATAAATGATAGAATAAGAATAAGGCCATTTGGCCCATCAGGTCAACTCCTTGATTGAATCATGGCTGATCTATCTCTCCTTTGTAACCCCATTCTCCTGCCTTCTCCCCATAACTTCTGACACCTGTATTAGGTTGATGTTAGTTAGCTATTGACCTATGTTTCTGTTTTGCAGGTGAAGAGTCGAGTGAATTTCTTCAAGCGCTTATTTACTGCTCGAAATTGAAGACTTCAATTAGACTTATGGGCTAATAATGGGAAAAAAGCTTATACTTAAATTTTGGAAAAATGCTCCAATACCAACAACAAAAATGTGGATTTCAAACATGTTCGAAACACTACACTTGGAAGAGATGAGACTCCTCCTAGCAGGCAAAGCAGATCACTTCCAAAAGACGTGGTCTGCATTTATGGAACTATTACAAGCATAAGGTGCAATAATAAGTTAAAACATAAAGGCTACCAGGACCTGGTAATGGGGGGTATAAAATAAATGTTTAATAAAAACACGGTTGATATATCCTTTTTTGTGGAGTTTTGTGTTACAATAGAGCGATTGATTTTCCTTTCTTCTTTTTTTTTCTTTTCTTTCTGAGGTCTTATTTCTTTTCTTTACTTCCTTCTCTAATTCCTTCCCTAAGGGGTTCTCTTCTCCCAACACTTTCCTGCACCTTCACGATTCTTGCTTACTTTCCTTACTTCTTTTATTTCTATCTTTTTTAAAGCTCAAAAAATGAAGTGGTACAACATAATGTAATAAGATATATGCGATGTATTAATGTGATTTACTGTACTGCTAATAAAAAAAAAATTAAAAAAAAAAAAAAAGAAATTGAAGACTTCCCAGACCAGGTCACGCTACTTGGTCTTGGCGTACTTTGCGACACCACATTTGCTTGTTTACACGGGCCTGGAGAGACATTTTGGATGCACTACAGATGGGAATGACACCAATATATTTATCAAAGCTGTTAATGAATGAACACTGACCACGGGTGTATAAATGAATACTGTATTGTTAATGTATGAAATGTATGAACGCAGCTCCCAGTGATGCATGTTGGTGTTGAACCGGCCGACCCCTGCACGGAGCCGGTTCAGGGCGACCCACTCTTTGCAGGGCAGGTCCGAGCCAGGTGGGGCTGTGGTGTTCGGTGCAACAGTGAATTGAGGAGGTCAGGAAGTCTGTTCCCAGCTGGTTCTCCAAGCTCCTAGTGTGTTGAAACCGGAGCCACAGAGGGTCGCTGCGTGACGGGAGAAGGGGCGACGAGATGACAGGCGTTGAGGTCCCAGTTGCTGTGAGTTCTGGGCGAGGTGGTGCAAAGGATGTTTGGCATCCGATGGGACCTTGCACACCAGCCTGTGGGTGAAGTACTCTCTGTGAAGCTTGGCGGGTGTGATACGGATCCGGAGAAGATCCGGAGTCGGACGTAGGCAGCCGGTGATGATCTGCATGATGTCGTTGAGGATGGCGTCTAGCTTGCTAGTATGAGCGCTGCAGCATCATGCTGGGGCGGTGTACTCAGCGGCGCTGTACACGAGTGCAAGAGCACTGGTTCAGAGAGTAATGTCCAGGCGCCCCATGACGATCCAGCCAAGTAACGTAGGAGGTTGTTCCGCACCGAGACTTTAGCACGGAGAGCTTCAAGGAGTTGCTTGTAGGTCAGCTGCCGATCTAGTTTCAATCCAAGGTATGTAGAAAATGGGTTATAGGGTAGGGGTGACCCATTGAGGGTGACGGTTAGCTGGCGTTGAGCTTCCTTGTTGTTCAGGTGAAAGGCCGTTGTGGTGGTTTTTGCCACATTCAGTTTTAGTCTCCAGGTCTTAAGGCAGCCCGTGAAAAGTTCCATATCCACTGAAAGCACATCCTCCATGTTTGACCAACTCCTGTCCGAATGCAATAGGGCCAGGTCATCTCCGTATACATACTGGCGTGAGGTCGTGTGTGGCAGATCGCTGATGAAGAGATTGAAGAACATGGGAGCCAGTACCGAGCCTATGGGGACTCCGTTTCTTAGGCGTTGCAGTCGGCTAGATTGTCCATCGCTGGACTTGAGTACAAAACTGCAGTTGGCCAGAATGTTGGCAAGGAACCACACTAAATGGCAGTCAGGAATGGTGTGGAGGAGCTTCAAGATCAGGCCCTGGTGATACACTGTATCGTAGGCGGCAGTGAGGACCACCAGTGTGATGCTTGCCTTGCAAACCTTTTCCAAACTGTCTTTGATGTTGTTGGTCAGCTTGACTATTTGGTGGGTAGTGCAGAGTCCCATACAAAAGCTTGTACAGGACACAGAGGAGTGAGACGGGTCGATGGTTCCTTGTGTCGTACACACGCTTGTTTGGTTTTGGTAGCACAATGACGGTGGCTTTCTGCCAGATCTTCGGAATGGACTGACCAATGAGGCAAGAGGAGTAGAACTCACGGAGCCAGACCTGGCATTTAGGACCGCAGTGTTTCAGGAATTCAGGGGGATGTTATCAGGTCTCTTCCCACCGTTCTTTGCGCTTCTTGTCGAGGCGGATTGTCATTTCCGTAGCCTTGGAGGCAGCCTCTTCGCCAGGTTCAGCGTCCAGGAATGCGTCGTAGCATGCGTCACACTCTTCGTCCCATGTACCGGCAATGATAGCCGCGAGGAATGGAACTCTTCGCTGCCCTGATGAGTAGTTTGCAGAAGGCTGAGTAGGCTTTGTCCAGATAGGTGGAGGTGGGGGTGGGAAGGCTGTCGATCCAGAAGTCCACCAGACTTGTGAACTGGTCCCACCTGGCCTTGCAGAAATTCCACCTCTTCGCAGGGTTGGTTGGGACCGGCTCGATGGGGTTGTCCGGGATAATCAGAGATGGGCGATGTTGTGATTTCGGGAAGTGATCCAGGATGATGCGGTGTGGGGCTGGTCCATTCAGGTTTTCAAAAGCCACGTCAGGGTTGGTAGTGGTGTTCCACCTGCCAGAGTGGAAGCTGTCCGGTTGTTTTGGGTCGTACAGGAGTTGAACGGCAGTAGCTGAGCCCCAGTCTGCTAGTGCAGCGGCATCTGAGTTAGTTGAACGGTAGCCCCAGGTGGTGCTGTGGCAGTTAAAGTCTCCGGTGTAGATGCAGGGTGAACCAAAGGTGGGGATGGAGTCTTTGTGGAGCTTGGTAGAAGGTGGCTTGTATACATTGATGACAGTGACACCTTCGACTTGCGTTGTTGCCCATTCCACGTCGCAGTCAGCAGGGGACACTGCAATCGCTTTCCATTTTGTTGTGTTCCTTACAAAAGTGGCAATCCCGTGGGTGTCGCTCTTGGTGTTGGCGGCCGGGGTATAACCAGGGATCTTCAGATGGGAGCTATCACTTTTGTGAGTCTCTTGAAGCAGGATTGCAATGACTGTGAGTCTGTAGCAGATGTTCAATGATGGTGGTCTTGGCTTTGGTGAGGTTTTCCGCATTCAGCTGCAACAGGGTCATGCCATCCGGTTCCACATCTGTAGATGCCCGCCCTAAAAAGGGCACACGCTCCTGGTTGGCGCAGAGCCGCGGCGACTGAGCTCAGTTGACAGTGTTCACCACGTGGAGGTCAACAACATGAGCCCCATGTGTTATATAAAACAGTTATATAAAAGCCCTAAATGCAAAATTATGTATATTTTTAAGGTGGTAAGCAATGTTATTTAACTCTGCTCCTTGGGAGTTAGGATGCCAGAGAGAGATTATATTGAGAGATTATATTTCTGCTTGGAAATGCATTTGTACATTTAAAGTGGTGCTGCGGATTCGAGGAAAGCACTGAGTACATTATAATATAATTAATCTATTACTTTCATCTTCGTTATGTTGCCATTAGGGTACAATTTAGAACTGTACTTTTGTTAATTATTTTGTTTGACAAAGTTTTTATTAATAGTTACAATTCGTTTTTACTGTTTTATTACCTATATTTATATTTGAGTGAAAATCGCGTCCAAAATATGTCCTGAAATTGTATTACATGTTTAATTGTGTAATAATGTCACTGCCATAATGTCTCTAGCATAATGCACCTTGACCCGCTGCACTTCTATGGTAACACAAGTATGCTGGCCACCAGCATTAAGGATGTCACACCCCACCACTCCGCCCCTCTCCCATCAGGCAAGAGGTATTGAAGTTTGCAAACAACACACCTCCAGATTGAAAGGGAACGGGGATTCCCCTCCGCCACCATAGATGAGGCTCGCACCAGGGTCTCTTCCATACCCCGCAACACTGCTCTCTCTCCCCATCCCCACACTCGCAACAAGGGCAGAGTCCCCATAGTCCTCACCTTTCACCCCACCAGCCGTCACATACAACAGATAATCCTACGTCATTTTTGCCATCTCCAACGTGACCCCACCACTCGCCACATCTTCCCATCTCCCCCCATGTCTGCCTTCCACAAAGACTGCTCCCTCCGCAACTCCCTTGTCAATTCTTCCCTTCTCTCCCGTACCACCCCCTCCCCGGGCACTTTCCGTTGCAACCGCAAGAAATGCAACGCCTGCCTCTTTACCTCCCCCCTCGACTCCATTCAAGGACCCAAGCAGTCGTTCCAGGTGCGACAAAGGTTCACCTGTATCTCCTCCAACCTCATCTACTGCATCCTCTGCTCTAGATGTCAGCTGATCTACATCGGTGAGACAATGCGGAGGTTGGGCGATCGTTTCGCCGAACACCTCCGCTCAGTCCGCAATAACCTACCTGAACTCCCAGTGGCTCAGCACTTCAACTCCCCCTCCCATTCCCAATCCGACCTCTCTGTCCTGGGTCTCCTCCATTGCCAGAGTGAGCTACACCGGAAATTGGAGGAGCAGCACCTCATATTCCGCTTGGGGAGCCTGCATCTGGAGGGCATGAACATTGAATTCTCCCAATTTTGTTAGCCCTTGATGTCTCCTCCCTTTCCTTAGCCCTCGAGCTGTCTCCTCCCATCCCCCAGCCCTCGGGCTCCTCCTCCTCCCTTTTTCTTTCCTTCCTCCCCGCCACCCCCTATCAGTCTGAAGACGGGTTTCGGCCCGAAACGTTACCTATTTCCTTCGCTCCATAGATGCTGCTGCACCCGCTGAGTTTCTCCAGCATTTTTGTGTACCCTCCAGATTGAGAGACAGTTTCTTTCCAGCTGTTATCAGGCAACTGAACCATCCTACCAACAATTAGAGAGCAGTCCTGAGATACTATCTACCTCATTGGAGATCCTTGGACTATCTTTAATCGGACTTTATCTTGCACTAAAGATTATTCACATTATTCCCTCTTTCCGCTGATGAGTTGGCACGCAACAAAAGCTATACACATGACAATAAACTAAACTAACTAACTGGTATTCAGTTGGAACTTGACTCTCCACAATGGATGTAATCTTGGTACAGATAAGTTTCAAGCAGGTTGTGGGCGTTGCACTTCATTTCAGTCTTTTAATTATTGTCCCGCTGAGTTATTAAATATATGGTTTTGCTGGCAAGGCATTGATTACATAGAACAAAGAACACTACAGCACAGGACCTGGCTCTTCAGCCCACCGTCTGTGTCGAACATGATGCCAAGACATATCCTTATCTACCTGCACATAATTCATATCCCTCCAATCACTGTAGAACCAAATGCTCATCTACAAGCCTCTTACTTGCACAATTGTACCGGCCTGTACCCCCAGTAAGCTCCAGGTGCTTCCACAAATCCCCTTTAAACTTTACCCCTATCACCTCAAAGATGGGAGAGATAGATCAGCCATGATTGAATGGCGGAGTAGACTAGATGGGCTGAATGGCCTAATTCTACTCTTATCGCTTATGACCTTCATGCTAAAAATGATCTTATTTAATATTTTCACCCAGGGAACAGATGTCTGAGCGCAGGTATATGGGACTAGGGGAGATTATGTGTTCGGCACGGACTAGAAGGGTCGAGATGGCCTGTTTCCGTGCTGTAATTGTTATATGGTTATATTATAAGGTATCATTTAAAAATAAATTGGATAGGCATATGGATGAGAAGGGAATGGAGGGTGATGGTATGAGTGCAGGCAGGTGGGACTAAGGGAAAAAAAGTTGTTCGGTACGGACTTGTAGGGCCGAGATGGCCTGTTTCCGTGCTGTAATAGTTATATGTTATAAGTTATATGTTATATGTCTACCTCATCTGTGTCTCACATAATTTTATTTACTTCTAACCAGTCACCCAGCATCCTCTGACTTTCAAGAGAAAACAATCTAAGTGTCCAACCTTTCCCTGTATCTAATACCCTCTAATCCAGGCATTATTCTGGTAAACCACCTCTCCACCCTTCCCAAAGCCTCCAAATCCTTCTTGGAATGGGACAACCAGAACTGCAGGCAACACTGTAAATGTGAAATGAGTCTGAAGAATGATCTCAACACAAAATGTTGTGTATTGCTTTTCCCCAGAGATACTGCCTGACCCGCTGAGTTACTCCAGCTTTTTGAGTTTGACTCCAAATGCAGCAAAACCAAAGTCCTATAAAGCTGCATCATAACTTCCGGACTCTTATACCCAATGCCTGGGGTAGAAGATTGCAACCTTCACGAGGTAGGTCCACCCTGTTTCGATGAATGCAATGCACCTGGCGTGCACAAACAGAAGATCCAACATAACAAGTTGTCCAACAACTTTGGGCTGTGCATGCCATACGAACGAGGAAGATACTCAATGCCCTGACCTATGAAAACAAGCATACCATATGCCTTCATTTACTACACGAACCCCTTGTGATGCCACTTGCATGTTATAGACTTGGACCACAATATCCCTCTGTACATCAATGCCGTCAAGGCAGTCATGCCATTGATTGTAGAAACAAAGAACTGTGGATACTGGTTAATACACAAAAGGACAAAGTGCTGGAGTAATGCCCCTGTTCCACTTAGGAAACCTGAATGGAAACCTCTGGAGACTTTTCGTCCCACCCAAGGTTTCCGTGCGGTTCCCGGAGGTTGCAGGTGGTTGCCGGAGGTTGCAGGTAGTGGAAGCAGGTAGGGAGACTGACAAAGACCTCCGGGAACTGCATGGAAACCTTGGGTGGGGCACTAAGTCTCCAGAGGTTTCAGTTCAGGTTTCCTAAGTGGGACAGGGGCATTACTCAGCAGGTCAGGCAGCATCATTTTGGAACATGCATGGGTGACGTTTCAGTTTGAAATCCCATTATTGGTGTACCAATCCTTGTGAATGTTTCCTGCTTGTGTAGCAAGCTATATTCACAGAAGGCACCAAAATCCTTGGCATGCTGAAGAACCAAGAGGCCAGTGAAAATGAGGAGGGTGTTAATAATAAAAGATATTGTATAGGTTAATGGGTCTGAAACCTGATTCATCTTAAACATCTGATGATGTGTATCCCAGTTTGAAAAATATGCAAGGGATCACTGCAGTGTGGTAGCATTTTCCAGGTCTAAGTTCACAAAGAACCTTCACAATTGACCAAAGGCTGTGCTAGTACATTGAAGACGATGGTAAATTTCATCAGAGATGTCTGCGAGATCGCTCCTGAGTTACAAGAAGTGATCAACATTTTCCAAGGTCTAACTGTGAAGCTCAGTTATCAATGAACATGCTCCTTGGTCCAACTCTGACCAAGATGTCCCATCTAAACTTGACCTATTTTGTCCATAGCCCTCCAAACCTTTCCTACACCCTCCGAACATAGAAGACTGTTGGGCAGCGAAACTGCTTCAGTGATTGATTCAGTGAATATTACCCCAGTTACTGAGTAGAATTACTGCTTTGTTTGATAAGGGGGCAAAACAAAATCTTTCACATCTCCCTGAACAGGCAATCGGGATATCATTGTGATCGCCGTAATGCAGCACTCTCAGTACTGCACAACAATACAGGGAGCAGCAACCAACTCTTCCTAATCAAAGGCAAGAATACTGCAACTGCATCGAGTGGACACTTAATGAAGGTCTTGTCTTCAGTATGTTTGTACTGAAAACACAGAAAGGTTCGCCTGGACTATTGAAAGAACGGGGTAACACCTAAAAATGTCAAGATTTTTTGGATTAGAAATAAAAGCTTCACGATTAAAGAAAAAAGTTGCATCATCAGATGGGTGTGGCCATTTTAACTTTTATTGGAAAATTTGAATAACTATTTAATTGGAATCAGGTTTCAAGGGTTTAATCAAAAGTTAATTAGTTTCATTAGCAGCTACCAGCAGAGTTGCGGGCGGTTAACTCATTGTTACATTTTGCGAGAAGGTTCAGCTTTCCATAGCTAATGAGAAGTCTACTTTTTGTAGGATTTTTGTTGGAATATAAAAATGAGTATGATTGGGGACATTCTCCCTGATGTTCTGCCTAATTCTGCGAGACCTGTTATTTCTCTCATTGCCATTTTTGAACATTCCTACACAAAAAGTTAATATTTCAGAAGTATTTCATTAGCCATAACTATTTCTGTGAAAGGGTAAGTGCCTTATAACTAGAGTCACCGAGTCTTACAGTGGAGAAACGGCCTCTTTGGCCCAACCTACCCACACCGGCCAACGTGCCGCATCTGCACTCGTCCCATCTGCCCTCGAAACTTGTCCTATACATGAACCTGTCTAAATGTTTCTTAAATGTTGTGATAGCACCTGCCTCAACTACCTCCTCCGGCCACTCGTTCTATTCACCTACCTCCCTTTGTGTGAAAAAGTTACACTCCAAACTGTAAATATTTGTTTTATTTTAGAAACTTAAACATTATAATATTGTAACATCATGAACAGCACTGTAGTGTAGCTGGTAGAGAGAGAGCTGCTGCCTCACTGACCCAGCAAAGTGGCTTCAGTCCTGACTTCTGATCCAGTCTCTGTGGAGTTTGTAGCTTCATGGGTTTCCTCCCAGTGCTCCACTGTACCCCTGTCTGGTAAAGATGTGGAGCTTGATAGGTTAGTTGGTTTTGCAGGAGGAACTGTAGATGCTGGATTAAGCCAAAGATAGACACAAAAATCTGGAGTAACTCAATGGGTCAGACAGCATCTCTGGAGAGAAGGAATAGTGATGCTTCAGGTCTGTAGAAGGGTCTCCGCCTGATAGGTCATATATTCCTTTTCTCCAGAGACACTGTCTGACCCGATCAGTTGCTCCAGTTTTTTTGTGTGTGTCTTAGGTTAGTTGGTTGATGGGTGAATGTGTGGAACTGGGGAAGTTAATAGGAATGTGGGGAGAATAAAAGATGGGGTTTGTGTGTAAATGATTGGCTGATGATCAGTGGTACTATTCCTCAGTGCCCTACTTCCTTATTGTCTGTCCCTTCAACTCTATCATTAGTTCCCATTGGGAGCAACTTTCATTGAAAAGACTGCTTTCCTTTTAGTGGTACCATGCACTCTGTAAGCCTCAGATATCTGACAACACTTGATCGTGTGATTCAACTTCAAGAATAATCCAAGGTAAATATTTAATTCAGTCGGGTGGTTCAGGTAGCACTCATCAAACTGGAACAAAAGGGGAAGTGATACAGGAAAAATTACAAAAGATTCTCGAATTAATGGGAAGGAAAATTTGAGAAGGGAAAAAAGAGTAAGGTCGGGGCTAATTGTGAGCGGTGCGAGGGGGGACATAAATATGTAAAAATATCCTAGTGGGACTACAGGCCCCCAAACAGTAGCCTGGACATAGGGCGTAAGTTGAATCAGGAGATAAAATTGGCATGCAGCAAAAGTAATGCTGTGGTCGTTATGGGAGATTTCAACATGCAGGTAGACTGGGAAAATCAGGTTGGACTTTGTAGAGTGCCTTCATGATGGATTCTTAGAGCAGCTTGTATTGGAGCCTACCAGGGAGAAGGCAATTCTGTATTTAGTGTTATGTAATGAACCGGATTTGATAAAGGAACTTGAGGTTAATGACCGATTGGGAGGTAGTGCCCATAATATGGTCAGGTTTAATCTACAATTGGAGAGGGATAAGGGTAGATCGGAGGTGTCAGTATTACAGTTGAATAAAGGGGACTATGGGGCCATGAGGGAGGAGCTAGCCAAAGTTGACTGGAAAGATACTCTCGCAGGGATGACAGTGGAACAACAATGGTAGGTATTTCTAGGAATAATACAGAAGGTGTAGGATCAGTTCATTCCTAGGAGGAAGAAAGATTCCAAAGGGAGTAAGGGGCGACCATGGCAGACAAGGGGCGTCAGGGACAGTATAAAAATAAATGAGAAGAAGTACAATGTAGCAAAGATGAGTGGGAAGCAAGAGGATTGGGTAATGTTTATAGATCAACAGAAGATAACTAAAAAGGCAATACGGGGAGAAAGGATGAGGTATGAAGGTAAGCTAGCCAAGAATATAAAGGAGGATAGTAAAAGCTTCTTTAGGTATGTGAAGAGAAAACAAATAGTTAAGTAGGTAAGTACATTTTATTTATATAGCACATTTAAATCAACTTGTGTTGAAACCAAAGTGCTTTACAGAGAAGAAATTAGGTTTCCATACATCCGTGTAAAATAAAAAAGAGAAAAGACACAACACACTATAGAAGTTAACATGAACGTCCCCCCACAGCAGAATCAGCATTTTCCACTGTGAGGGAAGACACTAAAATTGTTTGTACATTCTCTGCTATGCTGAGTAACAAGCAGGAGAAATGCTGCAAATTTCACTTGGTCCAAACGTGAAGCATGCTACAAAATCTATTAAGCTGTCAGTTTCCTGGCACATCTCCATATAATTTGCTTATCAAATGTCCCACATACGTAAACCAATCACATACTACAAATAATTATCTTTCATTCATCACCAGAATTGATATTTTCACCACATTAACTGTGCAAATGCATGGATTTTCTACATTTACAGGAAAAGGCCATTCATAACACGATTGGATCTAAAATACTGAAATATTGATCCAATCTCTGATTTTTCTAGTTGAATTTGTCCTTAAAACATCAACTTGCTGGCCAATCAGGTACAATTGCTGTGAACCAGATAAAGACATCATCAATTTTCTACTCGCAGACTATTTTGGCAACGTGCCAACAATATTTATCACAGTGTCACTTCTTTGGCATGTGTCCATGTTAAATATCTGTATGCATACTCTGCGCATCCATTCACTGCTGTTTTATTTTCATCTGCCAGTGATCATCAGGATGGTAAACATGGTCAAAGGATCATAGAAAGCCTCCACTTACATTTCCTGAAGCAGGATGATTAAACAATAGAGACACTGGTGGAAGACAAGAGGGCAGTTCAGCAGTTCAGCAGATGTAGACACAAAGTGCTGGAGTAACTCAGCAAGGCAGGCAGCATCTGTGGTGGCAAACTGGCCTGTTTCTGTGTTGCATGACTCTGACTCTTGCCTCCATAAAATCCGCTTCATGTACAGGAGATAGTGCAATTAAGAATTCAATTGTGAGGGCAAACGAGAATAGCCCCTGTTATCACTTCAAGTTCAAATTGATAGTCATAGCCACAGTAGAGCAAGTTCATTCCATTCAGTCTGAAGAAGGGTCCCAACCCAAAACGTCGTCTATCCTTTCCTTCCACAGATGCTGCCTGACCCGCTAAGTTCCTCCAGCACTTTGTGTTGTGCTCAAACTTGTTCACGTCTGCTTTTCAGGTAACTAAAGTCAGCATCTTAACCTGACAACATCCACTGTATCCAGTCCACTTGAGAGTTTGTTTTGAACTGGCGTTTCACACCCATAATCCTGCAAATTGATACATTTTCCAAAACAGCTTTAGATTCATCGTCTAAGGATGGCACAGCAGCAGAGCAGCTGCCTCATAGAGCCAGCGTGAGCTCGATGGGCCGAAGAGCCTGTTTCCACATTGTATCTAAACTAAACCAAATCTCCACATAATCATTCCATCTTGCTTGCTGTCCAGGAGTTTCACTAACTGCACAAGCCCTGTGCATCTCCACACAGCATTGCACAGTATATGCCTTCTTTCTCCATTAAATTAAGTTTTAAGTGTGGGAGGAAAGCAATCTGGAAACTGGCAAACGTCCTGACAATCTATATTTAACCAGGGTTCAATAATCTGCAGATACAATTCCCTTTAAACACCGTTTCAATTGATCTCTGAAATGTCAATGGTTCATGGTCATTAGGTCATCGTGTCACAACATGGAAACAGGCCCTTTTGCCCAACTCATCCATGCCGACCAAGGTGCCCCATCTATACTGGTCCCACCTGCCTGCATTTGGCCCATATTCCTCCAAACCTTTTCTATCCATGTATCCATCCAAATGGCTTTTGAATGCTGTTACAGTACCCGCCTCAACTACCTACGCTGGCAGCTTGTTCAATATACCTATCTAAGATGGTCACGTTTGCCCCATTTGGCGTGATAAGCCTTTCAACTTTTCTTATTCAGTTAATGTTTCGGGTTGAAGACCTTAGTTTATATCCTGTAACATTAACATGCAATTAATTTTATTTAATTTTGCAAATTAGGTGGAGATTATAACGTTTACAATTTCAGAAATTACTGTGAGTAGCTTGAAATAAAATGGGCAGTGTGGAGGTTATGAATTTTAATTAATTTCTCAATTTGCACTGAGGTTATTCCAATATTTACTGGTTGAAAAGTTTCTGTGATGTGACCAGAGTCTAATGTTCACGTCAACTGTGAAAGCTGGTGCACAATTTATTTGTAGGAAAGAACTGCAGATGCTGGTTTAAATCAAAGGTAGATACAAAATGCTGGAGTAACTCAGCAGGACAGGCAGTATCTCTGGAGAGAAGGAATGGGTGATGTTTCGGGTCGAGACCTGAAGAACGAGATCTGAAGAAGGGTTTTGACTCGCAACGTCTCCCACTCCTTCTCTCCAGTGATACTGCCTGCCCCGCACCAGCATTTTGTGTCTAAGCACAATTTATTTGCGTGCTCTTGGATGTTCATCACATTACAATTGAATTGATTGGACGGTGCTGGCTCAAAGGGCCGAATGGCCTACTCCTGCACCTATTGTCTATTGTTAAATCTGGAACAAATGTCCTCAGTGTTACTGATGCAGACAAAAATTACAAGGAGATGTAGATGCAATGTTAATACATTATACACAATTATACAATTGTAATGGCCTGAAATACATATCAAAGACAGTGAGTTAAATTCACCTCACAATGCAGTGGCGCAGCTTGTAGAGCCACTGCCTCACAGCACCAGAGAGTTTAAAAATACAGGGCGGACACAGGCCCTTCGGCCCATTGAGGATGGCACTGGTAGAGCCACTGGTTTACAGTGCCAGAGAACGGGTTTGATCCTGACCTCGGGTGCTGTTTGAATGGAGTTTGCACGTTCTCACTGTGAACGTTGGGTTTCCTCCAGGTGCTCCGGTTTCCTCCCACATCTCAAGGAAGTGCGGGTTTGTAGAGTATTTGTCCCTCTGTAAACTGCCCCCTAATGTGTCGGGAGTGGATGTGAAACTGGGATAACATAGAACCAGTGTGAATGGGTGGTCAACGTGGACTGAGTGCCTGAAGGGCCTGTTTCCATGCTGAATCTCTATACTAAACATAAAATTCAGCTCTCTCCTGTTTTTTTTTAAATTATATTTTATGTAGTTTATATTGTAAATGGTTGTAAGATGTATTGATTTTTATTTAAATTGCAAGAATATAAATCTTATTGATTAAGGCAAAAAGATAGTCTGAAAATATCAGTTGACACCAATGATACTTGAAAATTTAATGTGTCTCTATTCTTATGGAGATAGTAAATTGATTCATTTAAATTAATAAACTGATTAATTTAAATCTCTATGAAAGTAGCGGAAAATGTCACATAGTCCCACTGGGAGAGAATTGCTGCTTGTTTCCCAGTGCAAGGTCAGCATAAGACCTTCAGTCTTCCTGTCACTATCTATGGTAGAGTCCATCAGAAGTTCAGAAGATGCCAGCTTAACATAAATAGGTGACATTTAGCCATCTAGTTATTCAAAGTCACAGTCATATAGCATGGAAACAGGCCCTTCGGCCCAATTTGTCCACACCAACCACAATGCACCATCTACGCTAGTCTACTTGTGTATGTTTGACCCCCATCTCTCTAAACCTTTCCTATCCATCTATCTGTCCAAATGTCATTGAAATGCTGTCATATCACCTGCCATAACTACCTCCTCTGGCTGCTCATTCCATATGCCCATCACTCTGAGTGGAAAAAGTTGAGTAGGGAGAGAAGTGCAAATTGTGAAGCCAGAGGAAGGATTATTGGTGGATTGGGAGGGGGAGGAGAGAAATGGGTGTGAGTCCAGGTGGGGCCCAGGGAAGAGAGGGGGGTGAAAAAAGGGGGTAAAGAAGTTGGAGGGGCTGTTTATTGTTGGAAGGGGAATTAATTGACAGTGTTCCCCTCACCAAAACCACCGCATAACCTACCCTTTAAAGCACATCCCAGATCTGTCCTAGGATTTGCTTCGTTAACTTTGACAAAATTGTACAAGATTCTAATATTTTTAATACAGATAACCCTCATTAGCCCGTAGAGGAGGGGGAGGGGAATGGTGTTCATATATGGTGCTATAACTGAGTAAGGGATCGGCTCCAACCACTGCTGGACAACAAGTTGGTTTCAAATACAAAATTATTTTTAACAGCTAAAAATACTAAAAGCTATCTGTTGCACTGTTTACTAGAGTATCAGTGTACAAGTGTTGAGTGAAGCAATTGCTTGTCAATGTCCATGGCCTCCCGCTGTGTAACTAGCAGCTCATGTTCTTAAAGAAACAGTGGTGTCTGATTACCATGGGGACACTTTGTCTGCTTCTAACCAAAACCCGTTCAAAAGTAGTCTGTAATAACGAGGATAGACTGTACTTATGCGATGATGTCTACTTTTGGACTATGTTGTTCAGCCATCTGGGACACGGTTGAAATTCACTGTGAACTTGTCTGCGTATTGCTTTGAGGTGAGAGTGGCAAAGTTTTAAGAAGATGTACGGGGCAAGTTTTTTCTACACAGAGAGTGGAGGGTGCATGGAATGAGCTGCGGGATAGGTGGTGGAAGCTGATATGATAGCAGCGTTTAAATTACTTTTGGATAGGAACATGGATATGCGGGGAATGGAAAGGTAGGCATTATGTGTAAGTAGGTAGGAGTTGGCATCATGTTAGGCATGGACATTGTGGACAGTTAAACATGGATTCCCAGCTGTCAATACAGGCAATTGCAAATGCTACACAAAGTACATCAATGCAGCCTTCACCACTGTGGCACAACACGGCATGCTGCTGCATGGTGGCGCAGTGGTAGTTTCTGCTTTACAGCTCCAGAGATCAGGTTTGATCCTGACTATGGGTGCTGTCTGTACCGAGTTTGTATGTTCTCTATGTTTTCTCTGGCTGCCACACTTCAAAGACGTACATTCTTCTTTGTTTTCTCTGTTCTCCCACACTCCAAAAGCGTACAGGTTTGCAGGTTCATTGGTTTGGTAAAATTGTAAAATTGCCCTTAGTGTGTATAGGATTATATTAGTGTGCGGGGATCGCTGGTCGGTTCGGATGTTGTAGGCCCAAGGCCGTGTTTGCGCGCTGTATCTCCAAACTAAACTCTATCATCAGTGATCTGACAAGAACATAAATTGTTTGAGAACTGTTCTTGCTGCTAAATATTATTGAACGTTTCACTCGGTTTATACTGAGGTGAAAATTGAGGTTCTAATGCTGTACCATTGATTGTGGGAGCTTCTGTCTTTCTGTGCAAGAGAGAAGCTTCTATGATTTGTGCTGAAGTGGTGAATTTGCAGAGCAATGAGTGTAACAGTGACAGAGATGTACTTATTCAGTACCACCCCCTGAAAGGAATGTCATTGTAGCAGATGGCATACCTGCATAATCAACTCCTTCGTAAAATGCAACTGAACCGACCAAAAGCCTTTTCACAGACAGAAAACAGGACAGAAAGTGTATTTTAATGTATAAAAAGTGAGCTGGCGAATGGCCTGGAAATTAAAGAAGAAATTTAAATGTCAAAGAGCAAATTTTAAAAAGATAAAAAGGACCAAAGGATTTCGAGAGCGATGCAGGCTTTCTAAATCCAACTTGGGCAGCATGGACAAATGGGCTGAAAGGATGCTTTAGCACTGCTTAACAGAGCTGTACAACAAGGCCCTTCAGGCCAACCTTGTCCATGTTATTCTTTGGAGAAGCATATCAGTGTGAAATAATTATCTGAGATTGATATTGCCTATTTACAATTATTTGCTAAGGCAAGGGAGATGTTAAATAGTAAGTTTTGTAAGTCAGCAAAATTTGAGTTTTTACCTCAGTAAAAATGGAATGAAATATAGAAACATAGAAATTAGGTGCAAGAGGAGGCCATTCGGCTCTTCGAGCCAGCACCGCCATTCATTGAGATCATGGCTGATCATCCCCAGTCAATAACCCGTGCCTGCCTTCTCCTATATCCCTTGATTCCACTAGCCTGTACACCGGTCACTGAAAGTTGGCGTGCAGGTACAGCAGGCAGGGAAGAAAACTAATGGAATGTTGGCCTTCATAACAAGAGGATTTCAGTATAGGAGTAAAGAGGTTCTTCTGCAGTTATATAGGGCTCTGGTAAGACCACATCTGGAGTATTGTGTACAGTTTTGGTCCCCTAATTTGAGGAAGGACATCCTTGTGATTGAGGCAGTGCAGCATAGGTTCACGAGATTGATCCCTGGGATGGCGGGACTGTCATATGAGGAAAGATTGAAAATACTAGGCTTGTATTCACTGAAGTTTAGAAGGATGAGGGGATATCTTATAGAAACTTATAAAAGGACTGGCTAGATGTAGGAAAAATGTTCCCAATGTTGGGCGAGTCCAGAACCAGAGGCCACAGTCTTAGAATAAAGGGGAAGCCATTTAAGACTGAGGTGAGAAAAAACATTTTCACTCAGAGAGTTGTGAATTTGTGGAATTCCCTGCCACAGAGGGCAGTGGAGGCCAAGTCACTGGATGGATTTAAAAGAAAGTTAGATAGAGCTCTAGGGGCTAGTGGAGTCAAGGGATATGGGGAGAAGGCAGGCACGGGTTATTGATTGGGGGCAATCAGCCATGATCACAGTGAATGGCGGTGCTGGCTCGAAGGGCCGAATGGCCTCCTCCTGCACCTATTTTCTATGTTTCTATGAAACATTATAATGACTTCATCCAGCACATTATAATTAGTTCATCTTTCCTACAATCATCAGGCGATTAAACACTACAATCTCCAAATAGGTTCTGAACTACATTGGGGACATTACTTTTCTCTTTGCACTATTATTATCTATTTATCTGTCTCTTTGGTTTTATCATATACATTGAAATGTTGTTGTTGTTAATTTTGGGTTTTACAGAGCACTGTGTTTGTACATCTGTTGTGCTGCTGCAAGTAAGAATGTCATTGTTCTGTTTCGGGACATATGACAAGAAAACACTGTTGTCTCTTGATGCATTCATCAATCTTGTGTTAACCGTACTTAAAAGGAAGCATACTGGTATTAGATAATTGATCAAAATGGCAATGGTGGAAGACAGGATAAAATTACAAGCGTGATAAATGACTTCTTGCTACTGCTGTTTTGAGACAGCGAGAGCTGCTATAAATTGTGCCAGGGTTTACTTAAAGAAACCTGGCTCTTTCTATGCTGATTAATAGTCACCTTAATTAGTTTCAACTTCAGCTTAGTTTACTTTAAGGATACTCACTGCCACTATAACACATTGCAATGCAGTGTAAAGAATGGATTGCACCTTCAGATGGATTGTCAGAGTTTTATTGTGTGACGTATGACGTATAGAAGAAGAGCTGTGGAAACCCCCCCCCCCCCCCCCCCACACACACACACAAGGTGCTGGAGTAACTCAGTGGGTCAGGCAGCATCTCTGGAGAACATGGATAGTTTAGTTTAGTTTAGAGATACAGCATGGAAACAGGCCTACTGGCCACACTGACCAGCGATCCCCACACATTAACACTACTCTACATACTAGGGAGAATTTATTTTACATTTATACATTTATACCGAGCCAATTAACCTACAAACCTGCACGTCTTTGGAGTGTGGGAGGAAACTGAGGATCTCGGAGAAAACCCATGCAGGTTACGGGGAGAATGGGCAAACTCCGTACAGACAGCACCCGTAGTCGGGATCGAACCCAGGTCTCCAGCGCTGTAAGGCAGTAGCTCTACCACTGCATCGCTGTGCTGCCGGATAGGTGATGTTTCAGGTTATGATCCTGCTTCAGACTGATTGTAAGGGGGGGGGGGGGGGGGGTGAAAGAGGTGGGAGCAGGTGAAAGTCTGGTAAGTGATAGATGGATACAGGTGAGGGGTGAGGGGTTTGATAGACTGATGGTTGGACAATGGGCAGACATGGAAAGTGTGAGATAAGGATCGAAGAGATGCAAATTGTGAAGCCAGAGGAAGGAATGTAGGTAGAAGGGGATTAGGAGAGGGGGAAATGGGTGCAAACCCAGTTTGCGCACATGAAAATGGGGGGAGGAAAAAAGGGGGGGGGAGGGAAAGGGGGGTTTGTTTGTAGGTTAGTAGTTACCTGAAATGGGAGAATTCAATGTTAATATCATTGCTAACCAGTTGGAATATGAGGTGCTGTTCCTCCAGCTTGTGTGTGGCCTCACTCTGGCAATGGAGGAGACCCAGGACACAAAGGCCAGTGTGGGAACGGGAGTTGAAATGGTGAGTTGTGAAACTGTGGAGTTGAGAGATGTAGTGAGATTGATTCACATGGTAAATACAGAAATGATAAGCAAGTATGATGTAACATCTCCTGGTAATTCGCAATGATCCCAATTTTCACCATTGCTGGGTTGTATCTTTGCACATGAGTCACAAGGAACTGCAGATGCTGGAATCTGGAAGAACTCAGCAGGTCAGGCAGCATCTGTGGAGGGAATAGACAGATGACCTTTCAGGTCAGAACCCTTCATCAGACTCATCATTACACTCCCTTCCTCCACCCTCCAACTCATCTCTGTCAAGACTACATTATTCACCAGCCGAGGCATATCTTATATCTAAAACAATTTTGGCAAATATTGTTTTAGAATGGAATCTCCTGCCAGTTCTTCTGTGGCAGAAACACAGTGATTCCCAGTTTGAAAAATGGCCCACTGCACAGTTACAAATTGCAGTTTTCAGAATTTCCTTCTATTATTTTGTGGCTTGTCATAACATTGATCCTCGTGGCTGAACTATAGCTTGGAAGTAAAGATGAAGGGAGACTGAAATGAATTAGCTGCCCAGTAAGTACAGTGCTAAGTACACATTCCCATCTCTATATCAATGACAGACCAAAGTAATGATAGGAATTTGTTCTCATCATAGAAGCATATAACGTATGTGTTAAAGATTTACATTTATAGACCACCTTTTGTGCCACTTTCAGAACCTTCACAAGAATATCATAGCCAAGGAAGTATACTTAAAGTTATATATTCTCTGAATTATCGGATATAATCTGAATTATCTGGATATAAGTTTAGGTCCGAAGAAGTGCACCAATCAAAAATGTCGCCTATCCATGTTCTCCAGAGATGCTGCCTGACCCACTGAGTTACTCCAGCATTTTGTGTCTTTCTTTGGTATGAACCAACATCTCCAGTTCCTTGTTATTGCATTAATTATCACCATTTTATTTGATCTCATGATGATTCTTTATAAGGCTTGGATTAGGCTGCATTTGGAGCATTGCTTACAGTCGTGGTCACCCCATTACAGGAAGGATGTGGAGGCTTTGGAGAAAGTGCAGAGGAGGTTTACCACAATACTGCCTGGGTTAAATGGCATTAGTTGTAAGGAGCAGTTGGACAAACTTGGATTGTGTTCGTTTGAACTTAGGACATTGAGGGGACATCTGATAAAGTATACAAAATTATGAGAAGCATAGAAGATGTAGACAGACAGAACCTTTTCTCAAAGAGGGGCAAAGTTTAAAGGGCAGTGCAGGGCAGCAATACATAGAATTGTATAGAATACATAGATACATAGAATACATACATTTTTTGCAGCAATACATAGAAGTACCTACTAGAGAAGGGGCGGTGCTGGACCTCCTGTTAGGAAATGAGATGGGTCAGGTGGCAGAGGTATGCGTTGGGGAACAGTTCGGGTCCAGTGATCACAATACCATTAGTTTCAATATAATTATGGAAAGGGACAAAACTGGACCTAGGGTTGAGATTTTTGATTGGAGAAAGGCTAACTTTGAGGAGATGCAAAAGGATTTAAAAGGAGTAAATTGGGACAGTTTGTTTTATGGGAAAGATGTGGAAGAGAAATGGAGTACATTTAAAGGTGAAATTTTAAGAGTACAGAATCTTTATGTCCCTGTTCGGTTGAAAGGAAATCGTAAAAATTGTAAAGAGCCATGGTTTTCAAGGGAAATTAGACACTTGGTTCGGAAAAAGAGGGAGATCTACAATAATTATAGGCAGCGTGGAGTAAATGAGGTGCTTGAGGAGTATAAAGAATGTAAAAAGAATCTTAAGAAAGAAATTAGAAAAGCTAAAAGAAGATATGAGGTTGCTTTGGCAAGTAAGGTAAAAGTAAATCCGAAGGGTTTCTACCGCTATATTAATAGCAAAAGGATAACGAGGGATAAAATTGGTCCATTAGAGAGTCAGAGTGGACAACTATCTGCAGAGCCAAAAGAGATGGGGGAGATATTGAACAGTTTCTTTTCTTCGGTATTCACCAAGGAGAAGGATATTGAATTATGTTAGGTAAGGGAAACAAGTAGAGTAGCTATGGAAACTATGAGGATCAAAGAAGAGGAAGTACTGACACTTTTGAGAAATATAAAAGTGGATAAGTCTCCAGGTCCGGACAGGATATTCCCTAGGACATGGAGGGAAGTTAGTGTAGAAATAGCAGGGGCTATGGCAGAAATATTTCAAATGTCATTAGAAACGGGAATAGTGCCGGAGGATTGGCGTACTGCGCATGTTGTTCCATTGTTTAAAAAGGGGTCCAAGAGTAAACCTAGCAATTATAGACCTGTTAGTTTGACGTCAGTGGTGGGCAAATTAATGGAAAGAATACTTAGAGATAATATATATAAGCATCTGGATAAACAGGGTCTGATTAGGAACAGTCAACATGGATTTGTGCCTGGAAGGTCATGTTTGACTAATCTTCTTGAATTTTTTGAAGATGTTACTCGGGAAATTGATGAGGGTAAAGCAGTGGATGTTGTGTATATGGACTTCAGTAAGGCCTTTGACAAGGTTCCTCATGGAAGGTTGGTTAAGAAGGTTCAATGGTTGGGTATTAATGGTGGAGTAGCAAGATGGATTCAACAGTGGCTGAATGGGAGATGCCAGAGAGTAATAGTGGATGGTTGTTTGTCAGGTTGGAGGCCAGTGACGAGTGGGGTGCCACAGGGATCTGTGTTGGGTCCACTGTTGTTTGTCATGTACATCAATGATCTGGATGATGGTGTGGTAAATTGGATTAGTAAGTATGCAGATGATACTAAGATAGGTGGGGTTGCGGGTAATGAAGTAGAGTTTCAAAGTCTACAGAGAGATTTATGCCAGTTGGAAGAGTGGGCTGAAAGATGGCAGATGGAGTTTAATGCTGATAAGTGTGAGGTGCTACATCTTGGCAGGACAAATCAAAATAGGACGTACATGGTAAATGGTAGGGAATTGAAGAATGTAGGTGAACAGAGGGATCTGGGAATAACTGTGCACAGTTCCCTGAAAGTGGAATCTCATGTAGATAGGGTGGTAAAGAAAGCTTTTGGTGTGCTGGCCTTTATAAATCAGAGCATTGAGTATAGAAGTTGGGATGTAATGTTAAAATTGTACAAGGCATTGGTGAGTCCAATTCTGGAGTATGGTGTACAATTTTGGTCGCTTAATTATAGGAAGGATGTCAACAAAATAGAGAGAGTACAGAGGAGATTTACTAGAATGTTGCCTGGGTTTCAGCAACTAAGTTACAGAGAAATGTTGAACAAGTTAGGTCTTTATTCTTTGGAGCGCAGAAGGTTAAGGGGGGACTTGATAGAGGTCTTTAAAATGATGAGAGGGCTAGACAGAGTTGACGTGGAAAAGCTTTTCCCACTGAGAGTAGGGAAGATTCAAACAAGGGGACATGACTTGAGAATTAAGGGACTGAAGGTTAGGGGTAACATGAGGGGGGACTTCTTTACTCAGAGAGTGGTAGCTGTGTGGAATGAGCTTCCAGTGAAGGTGGTGGAGGCAGGTTCGTTTTCATCATTTAAAAATAAATTGGATAGTTATATGGATGGGAAGGGAATGGAGGGTTATTGTCTGAGCGCAGGTATATGGGAATAGGGGAGATTATGTGTTCGGCACGGACTAGAGGGTCGAGATGGCCTGTTTCCGTGCTGTAATTGTTATATGGTTATATGGTTAGGGCAAGTTTGTTTACACAGACTGCCAGGGGTGGTATTGGAGGGAGATACAATAGTTGTGTTTCAGGCTTTTGGATAGGCACATGGATATGCAGGGTTTGCAGGGATAAGGCAAAGAAGATTGCTTTAACTTAACATCAAGTTATGTGCAGCTAGAGGAGAATAGTTTAACTTGGCATCATCTTTGGCACAGATACTGTTGTATTGTCATATGTCCCAAAATGGAACAATGACATTTTTGCTTGAAGCAGCAGCACAAAAAGTTTGTAAACACAGTACTCAATAGATAATATAATAAATAACAAAACAAGGTTCAATAAATAAGAAAAAAATAATATAGTGCAAAAATAAAAAAAAACAAAGGCTTTGTGCAACCCAGGCAGTTTATAGTTGGAGTTTGTAGATGGAGTTTGTAGTTGGGGTTTGTAGTTGGAGTTTTTAATTGGAGTTCCTTGTGTTCAAGAGCCTGTGGACTTAGGTTTAAGGTGAAGGTGGAAAGATTTAATAGAAATCTAATGGGAAACATTTTCACACATAGCGTGTATGGAACAAGCTGAATATGGAGCTAGCTGTGGGAGGGATTAGTTGTGGCGGGAATGGAGAGCAGGGGAGAGACAAGACTTTGCCTTCCATCACAGTGAGAAGGAGATTCACTGTGATGGATGTTTGTGTAAATTGTGTTGGTGTGTGCCTTGGTTCTTTTCTTGTATGACTGCAGAAACCAAATTTTGTTTGAACTTCATGTGAGGTTCAAATGACAAATAAACGGGATTGTATTGTATTGTATTATTGGAACATTTAAGAAATAATTAGACAGGTACATGGATAGGGCAGGTTTAGAGGGATATGGGCCAAACACAGGAAGGTGGAACTAATGTAGATGGGTCCTGTTGGATGGTGTGGGCAAGCTGGGCAAAGGGCCTGTTTCCACCCTGTTTGACTAGATGGTGGTTGTAGGGACGATGTTGTGCCTGCACCTGGACATTACTGTTTTCAGAATCCTTTATTTTTTCCCTATGGCAGGAGTGGTGTGGGTCCTTGATGATGCAGCGCTTCCTGTAGACCCTGCCGATGTTGGGGAGGTCAGTACCAGTGATGGACCGGGCAGTGTCCAATTCTTTTCGTAGTCTCCTTTGTTGCTGGGTATTCGAGTTGACTGTGATGCAACCAGTCAATGTGTTCTTGACTGTACATCTGAAGACGTTCAAGGGAGTATCCATCAACAACAGGTCAAAGGGCCTCTTCCTGTTCTGCACTGCTTTAAATGCTCACATTTCTCATGGTCTCAAACTGATCAGCTTCAGAGCATGATGATTGCATTGAGTGAGAGCAAGCAGGCACTAATGGATCTGTTGGCATGATGACTACGACAATAGGAATGAAAAACAACGCGGGTATTCCTGTCTGCAATTGCAAACTTTCAGAAAATCTTCCAATACTTGTAAAACTTTCTTCAAATCCATCGCTCTGCAGAATGAACACCTCTTCAATTATTAGTACCATCTATTCCAACGCCTACTACTCAGATTGATTAGAACTGCACATATCAATATATGAATTCTCATTCACTGAATCCAAAATAGTTCACCCTTCATCAATATTTTGTGCTAAGGGAAGACAGCCCTTGGCTAGCTGTAGAGATTGTATCAAGCTGTTCATCATCAGTACGTTGATATGTACCTTGTAGGGAATTCAAGGAACACATTGGGCAATTCTTCAGCAGTTTTCTGAGGATGGAAATTTTTTTAAGTCTTCGCAGAGCTTAATCACAATTTTCCTCTAGTTTCCTTATATCTATTATAAAAGGCCACAGGATAGACGTTACAGTGAATGAAGGCTGCTGCTAATCATTTACCTGCTAACCAAATATTTCCATGCTTCAGATGAACTTGCAGATAAAATAACAGATCTCCAAGATTCTAATTTTCCATTTCCCAATCACAATGTAACACCACAAAAGAGGACAAGAGATTTTCCACTTGAATTATCCCTTTTGTATTTTATTTTGAAAGTGCAAGGTTAAGAAGCCAACTTCGCTAGACACAAGGAACTGCAGATGCTGGGATATTGAGCAAAAAAATCACAAAGTGATGGAGGAACTCAGCATGTCAGGCGGCATCGGTGGAGGCAATGGACGGATGATGTTTCATGTAGAATCTCTTCAGACTGATTGGAGTAGAGGGGAGAAAGCTGGAGAAGAGACGTGGGGATGTGACAGAGCCTGGAAGTGATAGATGGATACTCCTGAAGAGGGTGCTGATTGGTGGTGATAAAGGTTCTCTCCCCCCCCCCCCCCCCCCCCCCCCCCCCCCCCCCCCCCTCACCCCCCCCCCCCCCTCCCTGCTTCTCCCCTGTCCCCTGTAGGCTCCTCTACCATCCCATAGTTCTCTTTTATTCCTATTCTCTCCCCTCTCTCCCCATCTCCTTTCACATCTATCCCTCCCTCCTTGTGATTTTGCATTTCACTCCCCCTCGTAGAGTCATAAAGTGATACAACGTGGAAGCAGGCCCTTCGGCCCCATTTGCCCTCACTGACCAACATGTCCCAGCTACACATAGTCCCACTGCCTGTGCTTGGTCCATATCCCTCCAAATCTTTCCTATCCATGTACCTGTCTAACTGTTTCTTAAATGTTAGGATAGTCCCAGCCTCAACTACCTCCTCTGTCAGCTTGTTCCATACACCCAACACCCTTTGTGTGAAAAAGATACCCCTCAGATTCCTTTTCCCCTTTTCCTTAAACCTATGTCCTCCATCCTCGATTTGCCTTTTTTTAGTTTTCTAATTATATTTTTGCATTTGTTTTTCTGCAGTCTTCTTTCTTTTAGAATTGTGTATGTGTAACACATGTATAATGTATGTACACTTGTTTATTATGTATCTCTCTGAGTTCATGTGTCTCTCTGAGTGATGTATCTCTCTGAGTGATATTCCTGCAAGCAAACTGTTCATTGTACCTGCACTTCAGCGTACTTGTGCATATGAAAATAAACCTGGACATGTACATACATATCCATGAAGGAAGTATGGATGTGTAATGTATCGCAACATCCACATTGTTATTGACCATCACCAAATATGACTGAAACACCAAGTGCTGGAAGAACTTAGCGGGTCAGGCAGCATCTGTGAGGGAATGAACAGGTGATATTGCCTGTCTGTTCCCTCCTGAGATGCTGCCTGACCCGCTGAGAGTTGAGGGATACAGCATGGAAACTGGCCCTTCGGCCCATCGAGTCCACGCTGACCATCCATTCGCACCAGTTCTATGTTATCCCACTTCCACATCCACTGCACAAGGACCAATTTTACAGAGGCCAATTAACCTACAAACCTGCAGGTCTTTGGGTCATGGGAGGAAACCGGAGCACCTGGAGGAAACCCACGTGGTTACTGGAAGAAAGTGCAAACGTTGGGATCAAACCTGGGTCTCTGGGTGTTGTAATGCAGCAGCTCTACCAGCTGTACCACTGGGCCACATAGGTTCCTCCAGCACTTTGTGGTTTGCTCTATATCCCAGCGTCTGCAGTTCCTTGTGTCACCAATCACAACTGGATGGCTTGATCTAAACCGTTATTTGTAGAATTGCTTGTCTCAGTCATGGAGTCACACAGCATGGAAACAGGCCCTTCGGCCCAACTTGCCCTTGCCTCATCTATGCTAGCCCCACCTGCCCGCATTTGGCTCTTATCCCTGTAAACCTTTCCCATCCATGTACCTGTCCAAGTGTCTTTTAAACATTGTTATGATACCTGCCTCAACTACCTTCTCTGATAGCTCGTTCCATACACCCACCCCCCTGTGAGTGAAAAAGCTCCCCCTCAGATTCCTATTCAATCTTTCCCCTCTAACCTTTAACCTATGTCCTCTGGTTTTTGATTCCCCTACCCTGGGTAACGGAGTCTGCGTATTCACCCGATCTATTCCCCCATGATTCTATACACCTTTATAAAATCACCACTCATTCTCCTGCACTCCAGGCAATACAGTCGTAGCCTGACCAACCTCTCCCTATAGCTGATGCTCTCGAGTCTTGTCAGCAACCTTGTAAATTGGTCGACAGCCAGCAGTTCTTTGATGTTTAGAATGGATGGAAATCTATCCTGGTCTCACAAAATTGACATCTAATTTTCTAACCTGCCATCAATCAATGATATAAAATAAAACAATTTCACAGAGTAGCCACAAAAGCAATTCATAAGTCATCTAAATTTTTACACGGCGACTTGAATTTTATAACCCAGTAAATTCCAGCTTTGTTGATGTTATTAATATGAAAGGCTCCAACAATGTTTTTGGGCTTCTGTTGCACCGAGTTCAATATATATTCTGGAACCTAAGTAACTAATCCAGGAAATCATTAGCAGGAAGAGAGTTACACAAATGTGCGACATGTCTCAACGAGTCGTTGCCCATAAACTCGTAGGTAGACATCTTATTTGCACTAGAGGCTTGTTGAGGTCTGTGTTAAGCTAAAATTGGTTCAAATTCAAACTTATAGATTTCACAGTGGTGCATCGGGTAGAACTGCTGCCTCCATGTGCAGACGGGGCGTCAAAGGACGAGAAGCCGAAGCGAAGAAGTGGAAGCCAAGATACCGAATGGAAAGAACGGTGAAAAGGCAAATAATTGAACGATAATTGACACGATGCCTAAAACCCAAATAACTGGACAGAAACGATACCGAAAAGCCAAATAACCGGGCAGACATGATGCCAAAAACCCAAATAACCGAACGGAAGCGACATCGATGCGCCAAATAACGGACATGACGTCTCCGGGGACAGCATTTTGTGTCCATTCACAAGTACTCTTTGTATCTCTGTGGAATATAGACCCGTGGAGGCATTGTATGGAATTATATAACTGGTTTGGACTGATGGTGGGATGGGAGAGGTGGAGTGTCTGCTGTCCATAAGCTTTCTGTAAGAGCAGTCGATTTACTGCCATTGTTTATGTATCTCCCGTAACCTGGTTGTAAGCAGGTTGTTTACCTTGTTCAGGTTGTTTCAACCTGTAACATAATAACTGTGTATAAATATGTAATATGTATAATTTATGTTTCCGTGTGTTATCTATGTGTGTCTGTGATGCTGCAGCAAGCAAGTTTGTCATTTGTTCCTGTACCTCAATGCACTTGTTCATCCGAAAATAAACTAGACTTGAGAACTGGAGACCATAGACTTTAAGTGGTTGTCAAAAGAAACAGGGATGTCGCGAAGAAAAAAATAATGAGTAACTAGGATGTGAATCCAAAGCCTGACGAGGCACTGAAGATGGAGCTTTAATCGTGTGTTTTATAAAGTTTAATCGGTTATTTGGCCCCTCGGCCTACACAGTCCATGTCGACCAGGGATCATCTGTACACTAGCACTGTCCTACATTACTGCTATACTATCCTCAGTTGCTCCTGTGTCCGCCCACATCCCAACAACATGCAGGAGGCATCGGCCCTCTGTAAATTGTCCCTAGTGTGCAGGGAGTGGATGAGCAAGTGGGATAACATATAACCAGTGTAAACGAGTGGTCGATGTTACATCGTTACACTGAAGATACCTGAAGAGAGAAGGTGGGTGTTGATGAGGAAGGGAAGGAAGCTTGCAGTACAGGAGACCCTGGGGGATGTATCTCTTGAAAACAGGTTCACCCTCTTGGAAGCTGTCGGGACAGAAGACATTGCCATTGTGAGTGGGGGCAGGTCTGCGAGTCAAAACGTGGCGTTGAAGCAAAGCCGAAGAGACAGACATCAGGCAGGGTCATGGTAGTCGCGGTCTCCATCGTGAGAGATACAGACAAGGGTTCCTGTGGCAACAGGCGGGATTCAAGGATGTGTTGCCTCCCTGGTACCAGTATCCACAACGCCACTGACCGATTGCAGGGCATCCTCAAGGGGGAAGGTAAGCAGCCGGAGGTGGTAGTGCATGTCGGCACAATTGACCTCAGGAAGTATAGAAAAGAGATTCTACAGCGTGACTTTAGAGAGCTCGGAAGAAGGCTCAAAAGCGGGACCTCCAGGGTGGTTATCTCCGGTTTGCTTCCAGTTCCTCGTGCTGGTGAGGGCAGGAACAGGGAGATAGGGGATCTGAATGTGTGGCTGAGTAGCTGGTGCAGGGGGCAGGGATTTAGATTCTTAGACCACTGGGATCTATTTTGCCCATAATCCTCTAAATCTTTCCTGTTCATGTACCTGTCCAAATGACTTTTAAATTCTGTTATAGTACCTGCCTCAACTACCTCCTCTGGCAGTTCATTCCACTCTCTGTGTGGAAACATTGCCCTTCAGGTTCCTTTTAAATGTTTCCCCTCTCACCTTAAACATCTGTCCTCTAGTTCATGGTTCAAGCTGGGAAAATGACTGTGCATTCACCCTGTCTATTCCCCTCATGGTTTTATACACCTCTGGAAGACCATCCTTCGAGCGCAGGAGGATGAGGGGTGATCTTATACAGGTGTTCAAAATCATGAGAGGAATAGATCGGGTAAACGCACCAGTCTTTTGCCCAGAGAATGGGAATCAAAAACCAGAGGACATAGGTTTCAGGTGAGATAGGAAAGATTTAATAGGGACCTGAGGGTTACCATATTTTACACAAAGGGTGGTGGGTCTATGGAACAAGCTGCCGGAGGAGGTAGTTGAGGCATGTGCTATCACAACATTTAAGAGACATTTAGACAGGTACATGGATAGGTAGGTTGAGAGGGTTATGGGCCAATTCAGGCAAGTGGAACTGGTGCAATTGGGGCATGTCGCTTGGTGTGGGCGTTGGGCCTAAGGGCCTGTTTCCATACTGTATGACCCCTGCTGTTGCAGGGCTGAGGTGGATGCTTACTTTGGAAATGGTTTGTGTTGGTTTGGAGACATAGGCTGAAAATCTTGTAGGATTTTGTCTGCCTATTAAAACCATAAGACATAGGAGCAGAATTAGGCCATTCGGTCCATTAAGTCTGAAGATATTAAGGTAAGTTCCTTCTAATGTATACAGATTAGTTCCTATCAGAAAGTAAACAGTCAATTTATTTTCCAGTTATCATGGACAAATGTTAATTTTATTCTCAGTTTTACTTTCCCAATCCAAATAGGAACTGCAGAATGATATATTTTATCACATTTATTGTAGATAAGCGCTTCACAATTCACTTACAGTCCTGTCGGCTATGAATTATGAGATGCCTGTTTTCATAGATTAACTTTCAACCCAATGTTCACAAAATTGTGTCCTGTTATTTTGAATTTTCTTCATTCTTGTTTGACTCGTGCTCATCACAATCTGTTCCTATGGCTTTCAAACAAAACAAATCTTTATTGTTCAGAGATGCAGCATTGAACAGGCCCTTCGGCCCATCAAGGCTGCACCACCCTGTACACCAGCATTATCCTACACAAAAGGAACAATTTACAATTTTAATGAAGCAAATTAACCTACAAACCCACATGTATTTGACGTGTGGAAGGAACCGAAGCTCCCGGAAAAATCCTACGCGGTCACAGGGAGAACATACAAACTCCGCACAGACAGCACCCATAGTCAGGATCGAACCCTGGTCTCTGGTGCTGTAAGGCATCAACTGCACTGCTGTACCGCCATTAATTCCATGTTTCCCCCCACTTTCTCATCCATTCCCTTCCAGAATAGTACGTACCTTTAGAAAGGTGACGAGGAGGAATTTCTTTCGACTAAGAGTGGTGAATCAGTGGAATTTATTGTCACAGACGGGTGTGGAGGCCAAGTCATTGGGTCTTTTTATGAGGTGGGAATTGACAAGATACTTGATTGGTAAGAGTATCAAGGGTTATGAGGAACAGGCAGGAAATGGGATTGAGAGGGAAAGATAGATCAGCCATGATGAAATGGCAGAGTAGATTTGATGGGCGGAATGACTTCTGCTTCTATGACATGCACATACACACAGGTCAAATAATACCATATATAAATATAATCAAGCCAAACTCAAGTACAATACTTACAAGGGAGAAGATACAGAGTGCAGAATATAGTTATCATTACTGTAGCAATACAGATCCATAGACAAAGTCCAATGTCCACAATGGGGTAGAGGTGAATCGGTCAGTACCCCAGCTTATGGAAGGACCATTCAGAAGCCTGACAACAGAGGGGAAGAAGCTGTTCCTGAGTCTGATGGTGCGTGTTTTCAGGCTTCTGTACCTTCTGCCAGACAGGAGCAGGGAGAAGGATGCAGTCACTTGCTGCCAAGCACACCTCCCAAATATGTAACCTTGACCATACATACTGTGTATGCGTGTGGTAAGAAGAAGGACTACAGGTGCCTGAAAGCGCTACCACCTCCACACTCCCCTGCAAAACACAGACCACCCAGACTTAGAAATAGATTACTTAGCCTTCTTTGTCATCGAATGTAAATTCTGGAACTCCAAAGTCAAGATACCTGTGGGAGTACCTTCAGAAGATTAATGCTGCACTGACACATGCACATGGTTCATGTTACAATGACAATAAAGAAACTATTCTATTCTATTCTAACCTTAACCATAAGAAGAAGGACTAAGAAAGCGCTACCACCTCCACCACTCACCACTATCTTGTAAATTCTCCAAAGTCAAGATACCTGTGGGAGTACCTTCAGAAGATTAACTGCAGCAATCCAAGAAGGGCTCACCACTATCTTCTCAAGGGAAATTAAGATGAGTGATGAATGCTGGCTTTGGCAAGCAATGCCCGGATCGTGAGAATGAATAAATAAGAACATTCTCGCAGCAAGGCCGTTCTCCAAAGAAATGGATTACTTTTCGAATGATAGCATATTTTGTATCTCTGATGACTCACCAGTAAATGCAAGTAGAGACAGCACAAGTGGTTTATGAACGTGTTTCTTGTGGTTGATAAAAAGTTAATACCAAGTGAAGGAATGACTTCAGAAGCCATGATTCAGATTTCGAATCACCTTTGGGCTTGAAGAGGGCAAGATGGTGCGTAAAACGTTGTCTCTTGTGTACGGACACAGTGGGGTCTGCTGTCTTACACTCTTGTACTTAGTAAGCTTGTGCCTAATGTGTAGTGGGATTGTCAATGATCTGTATGCAAAAAAAAAAGTTTCACTGTACTTATATACACGTGACAATAATGTACCATTGAACTATTAATGCAACAATTTATGACTTAACCCAGGCCACAGATTTGTCTGTCCAATATATTTAGTTTAGTTTAGTTTATTGTCATGGGTACTGAGGTACAGTAAAAAGATTTTTGTCACTATAATCTCATCAGCAGAAAGACTATAAATGATTTCAATCGAGCCATCCACAGTGTTCAGATACTGGATAAAGGGAATAATGTTTAGTGCAAGATAAGGTAGTCTGATTAAAGACAGTCCGAGGGTCAATGAGGTAGATGGGAGGTCTAGTTGGTGCGAGGATGGTTCCTTTGCCTGACAACAGTTGGGAAGAACCTGCCCCTGAATCTGGAGGTGCCAGAGTACCATGGGATACTCTGGGATACTCAATAGCTGTGCCACTGTTGAGAGGTGTAACTTGTAGAGAGGTGGCACAGGTGTCATTGGCCAAGTGACATTCAATAATTCTTAAGATAAAACTATTAAGCCTATTGGTGGCCAATGGATAGTGGAAGACGGTATAGACTGTTCCTTTTACATACATTGGCATGAGGCATTGTACAACCCACACTAACACCCTATCTAGACATAGTTTCAGCGAGAAAATATTTGGCAAGCAATGTGACCATTGTAGAATGGTCAACATTTAGTAAAATGCATTTAGCCTAGACTTCAACCCATTGAGTCCACACTGACAATCAATCACCTACTGAAGTGTGTCTGCTGGAGAGATTTTAATTTAATTTCTTTAGATAAACCCTAATTGTGGTGTAATTGGTCCCCAAGTATTGATATTTGATGTAAGGTCATATTGGATAATAGGGATTCAGAGGAGGGGAACTCAAATTTAAGACAAGGGCCCATATTCTACTAATATTTTTAAACCCAACAGCAGGTTTAACTCTGCAATTAGACTCGACGGCGGGTTTAAATCCCTGATATTTAGACTAAAGTCTAAGTTGTCTTTCTACTAATCGCCAAAGCATAGACTGACCTTAGTCTAGAGTCTAACTTGCCGCAAAATTTAGACTCCGCAGGGGGCAGGTTTAAGGAAGGTTTAAGAGTAATGCAAAGAGTAGGAGTAAACGGGTCCTTTTCACAATGGCAGGCAGTGACTAGTGGGGTACCGCAAGGCTCAGTACTGGGACCCCAGCTATTTACAATATATATTAATGATCTGGATGAGGGAATTGAAGGCAATATCTCCAAGTTTGCGGATGACACTAAGCTGGGGGGGCAGTGTTAGGTGTGAGGAGGATGCTAGGAGACTGCAAAGTGACTTGGATAGGCTGGGTGAGTGGGCAAATGTTTGGCAGATGCAGTTTAATGTGGATAAATGTGAGGTTATCCATTTTGGTGGCAAAAACGGGAAAGCAGATTATTATCTAAACGGTGGCCGATTGGGAAAGGGGGAGATGCAGCGAGACCTGGGTGTCATGGTACACCAGTCATTGAGGGTAGGCATGCAGGTGCAGCAGGCAGTAAAGAAAGCGAATGGCATGTTGGCTTTCATAGCAAGAGGATTTGGGTATAGGAGCAGGGAGGTTCTACTGCAGTTGTATAGGGTCTTGGTGAGACCACACCTGGAGTATTGCGTGCAGTTTTGGTCTCCAGATCTGAGGAAGGACATTATTGCCATAGAGGGAGTGCAGAGAAGGTTCACCAGACTGATTCCTGGGATGTCAGGACTGTCTTATGAAGAAAGACTGGATAGACTTGGTTTATACTCTCTGGAGTTTAGGAGATTGAGAGGGGATCTTGTAGAAACTTACAAAATTCTTAGGGGGTTGGACAGGCTAGATGCAGGAGGATTGTTTCCGATGTTGGGGAAGTCCAGGACAAGGGGACACAGCTTAAGAATAAGGGGGAAATCCTTTAAAACCGAGATGAGAAGAACTTTTTTCACACAGAGAGTGGTGAATCTCTGGAACTCTCTGCCACAGAGGGTAGTTGAGGCCAGTTCATTGGCTATATTTAAGAGGGAGTTAGATGTGGCCCTTGTGGCCAAGGGGATCAGAGGGTATGGAGAAAAGGCAGGTACGGGATACTGAGTTGGATGATCAGCCATGATCATATTAAATGGCGGTGCAGGCTCGAAGGGCCGAATGGCCTACTCCTGCACCTAATTTCTATGTTTCTATGTTTCTATGTTTCTATGTTAAGCTCGCTACGGAGAGAAAAATGGCCGTTCATGTTGAATTCTATAGTGTGTTGTGTCTTTTATTATTTAAAAATGTTTTATAGTGATATATGGTAATCAACATTTTCTCAGAAAAAAATACTTTAAATGTCAGTTAAACAGAAGAAGGGATAGGCAATTTTTAAAAGAGAAATTATTTCATTGTCTATGTAGGAACTTTCCAACTAATGCATGGTAATGATGCAGGTTTATCACAGCCATCTATGTCACGTATAGCCCAGGAGGTGTCATCACACATAGCCCAGTGGAGAAGAACCTATATCTCATTCCCATCAACTCCCCAGCAAGTTCATGATAAACAAAATGCTTTCTACCAGTATTGCTGCTTTCCTGGTGTGATAGGGGCAATTGATTGCACACATATCCCAATCAGAAGTCCAGGTGGGGACCTCGCTCAGATGTTTGCCAATCGGAAGGGCAGATATTCTGTGAATGTACAGTAAATGTAATTGTGTTAAAATAATTTTATTTCTGAGAAATATTAAATGAAATCTTTTCAAAGATTTCTGAATTCATGGCTTTACATGAGAAAATGTAGTTGTCCAAAACAAAATAAATGTGTCATAGCACCTTTTTATCTCGATTATTGTAATTTTATCGGCTAGTAACGTCAGGAGAAATTCTTTCTCGCTGGCGTCCCTGTTTCTTTTCCGCTGTTTCTTTTTGTCAGCCATGTTGAAGTTGTCATCTGCTCATGCTTCTGCTATTGCATTGCACATGTGCAGTACAAGCAGACATCGTCACCATGGCAACTAAAACGCGGTCTAACTTTAGACTCAGCTAAAACCAAAGTCTAAAGTTAGACTCGCCTTAGACGTTAGTCTAACTAAACCTCGCTACCAGAACACCAAATTTTTCTTAAACCGAGCGTCGGGTTTAGTTAGACCAAGTGGCAGGTTTAAGGTGAGTTTAAGGAAAGTTTAACTTTGTAATTAGTAGAATACGGGCCAAGATGTTTATGGGCCGACTATTTTGTGTTAGGCTTTGCAATCAAATCAAATGACCCACACCACCCTGGGCCACACTCTCATTTCACTCCGACCATCGGGAAGAAGGTACAGGAATCTGAAAACCATGACCACCAGGTTCAAGAACAGCTTCTTCCCTGCAATCATCAGGCTGTTGAACACTACACAACACTAATTGACTATGAACTATGAATTATCATGGTTCCAGCAATGTTTTTTGTTGCACTGATATCGTCATACAGCACAGAAACAGGCCCTTTGGCCCAACTCATCCATGCCAGCCTAGATGCCCTATCTATCTAGGATGGTCCCATCTGCCCACTCTTCTAACCCTTTCCTATCTTCTAACCTTAAACATATGGGTAGCTGGTGTGAATAAAACCTCTAACGCTAATTTATAGGGAACACAATACACCAATAAAATGAACAAAAGACTCCAAAACAGTATACAATACTCCAAAACCAATTACTGTACCGCTGCTGGCAACCCAAAATTCCACCGACCCTGGTTGTATGGCAATTAAATTATATGAAATTATATCAAATTATTTCTAGAATATGCATTGTATTCATTAGATAGATATGAATAATATATATCGGCGGGGGCACTGCAAGACGGTTGCCCTGCCAGCAGCGTGTTAGTTATTTCTACTTTTTTTATTAGTATGTCCAAATGTGTGTTTTAATGTCTCTCAGTGCATCTTGTGTGGGGGGGTGGTGAGGGGGGATAAGGGGGATCCGCTTTCAGTCGCCTCCTCCACGGAGAGGCGACTTCTTCCATTTCACCTCCTTCGCGGCCTAACACCAAGGATTACATAGAAACATAGAAATTAGGTGCAGGAGTAGGCCATTCGGCCCTTCGAGCCTGCACTGCCATTCAATATAATCATGGCTGATCATCCAACTCAGTATCCCGTACCTGCCTTCTCTCCATACCCCCTAATCCCCTTAGCCACAAGGGCCACATCTAACTCTTAAATATAGCCAATGAGCTGGCCTCAACTACCCTCTGTGGCAGAGAGTTCCAGAGATTCACCACTCTGGTGCGGCCTTTCCCTGATTGGTGCGGCCTTTCCCTGAGTCGGGCCCGGAGCTTCAGCAGTGGGCGCAGCGTGGACTTTTTCCGATCGCTGGCCCACAGACTGTTCAGCCTGAAGCCGCGGTCTGCGGAGCTTCTAGCCGCGGGCGCAGCGGGGACTTACCATCCGGAGCGGGATCCCTCGCCGGGGATCCCTGGAGAAGAGCTCCGACCACCGGCCTGCGGCCTACGTCATCTTGAAGCAGCGGTCTCCGGTAGCAAAGCACCGATTCGGGACTTACCTTCCAGATGAGAGGGTCTGTCATCTGGCTGCCCGCAGCGGCGACTGTGGAGGTTATGGCCCCGACCACGGGGGAACAATGGTGGAGGACTGACTGTGCTTTGTGCCTTCCACAACAGAATGCTGTGGTAGATGTTTGTGTTACCTTTTTATTGTGTATTGTGTGTTCTTTTTTATTGTACCGCTGCTGGCAAATTGACTTCACTGCACTTTATTGTGTATGTGATGAATAAATCTGATTGATGGATATATTAATAAATTGTTCATCTCACCGAGGTCCCAAGAAGATTAATATTTCTGAAATTTGTTCTTATTTAAATATCAGAGAATTATTCTGTGTTTACAAAAGAGACAAAGTAATTACCAAATTATTTATGTTGCTTCTTAATTGAAGATTGGATTGATTGCACAGAAGATATTTGCATTTCGATGCAATTACACCTCATTAATCTAATCAACTTTAAAAGAAAATAATTTGTTAGTTTAATGGGATTGCTAAATCCTTTTTAGCAC
This sequence comes from Leucoraja erinaceus, assembly GCF_028641065.1. Lineage (NCBI taxonomy): Eukaryota > Metazoa > Chordata > Chondrichthyes > Rajiformes > Rajidae > Leucoraja > Leucoraja erinaceus. Next base: position 186,995 of record NC_073389.1, on the reverse strand, counting down.
GGGCAACATTAAATCCATAGTAATCAGGAATTCCAGTGCCCCGTTACCAACCATTTTATTTTCCCCCACCAGTGGAGTTCCGCGGGCATCTGTGATAAGAGCCTTGTTGTGTGCAGCATATACAAATGCCATGGACGGAAAGGTAGATTGAATTGAATTGAATACTGTATTGTCACATGTGACAAGTCACAGTGAAATTCTTTGCTTGCACACCGTGCCAAGGTATGCAAATAGTCGCCCATAAAGGGTGCTTAAAAAGTTACAAATTCTGGGGTCAGGGAATGTGAGGAGTTAAAGTATACAGCGGAATATAGATCAGACATAGAAAATGGCTGGAGTTTAATCCGTGTAAGTGTGAAGTGCTCCACTTTGGGCAGGCGAATGCAAGGGGAAAAGAGACAGTGAATTAGACTGTGCTGTTCTACATTCTATGGTCCATGACAATATGAGATCACAATAAATGGGTGGCACATCCCTGAGACCCCACATACCGTGCAACAAGCAATACGTCTTTCAGACTTGTACTGGATAGAATAGGCTTGACATGCAGGATAAGAAATCACATTTCTCATGATCCTTTGGTCTTTACACATGTCAAGTCCCAATGATTGTAATTGTTACACAGTAGCGCAGTGGTAGTTGCTGAGTCACAGCGCCAGAGACCCGGGTTCGATCCTGACCTCGGGTGGCGTCTGGAATCGGGAATTGGGTCCGCTGAAGAGGAATGTCTTTGCCTTCTGTCAAATTGACCGTTATCCTAGGAATGAGAACAATGTCATCTTTGAAGGCTCCCATGTTGATTCTTGCAACAATCAGATTATTGTGTAGCTCTTCCACAATCATCCTCATTCCATTGCATAGCTTTGGGGGTTCCAAGTTCCTCATTAACATGATTGGAGATCCTTTTTTCAACTCCAATTTGTGTGGTGGTAATCCAGAGATGTCGAGTGAATCGAGGAATTCTGTTGGGAAGTGAGTAACATTAGTTTCCTCAGTGACAGCAATGAAATAAAAGTACTACAGGTACTTAATGATTCCAGGGATGCGTCTGATACATGGAGAATTGATGCTTCTCATTGTATCGTTATGCGGAACCAAGGTATAATTGTCGGAGAATAATTTTGCATGATTGTCAAATGCAGGATAGATTAAATCAATACAGTCCTCTAGTGTTTCTGCAGATAGAACCATGTCTTCTGGCATTTCAATTTCATCATCCTCATCCTTTAAAATCTCGTCTTCTCCAACTTTTAACAAAAATTGAGAATAGTCTCCTTATCCCTCTCTCAATTTGTCTGCAATTGAAACGGTGAAAAGTCTCCACAAGAAGGATTTCTTGATGCAGGGATTTTCAACATCACTAGAGGAAGAGTTATGGAAAATCGTCACAACAAATGGTAAGAATGCCGTCGAAAGGCTTAGTGTTGGTGCATACAACTTGAAGAGTTCTGTCCACCACTTCAAAACTCTCCCTCCTAATCATTGGGCATTCATCCCAAACAATGAGTTCTTCTCAATGTTACAGAATGTATCCTCGGTCACTTGAATTGAGAACAAGCACTTCTTCCACCAGGCATTAATGTAGCTGCTATCCCAGAAGATGCTACATCACCTTGACCTTTAACTTTGGAGAGGATCAAATTGGTGATAAATGTTTTTCTCGTTCCTCCTGGTGAATCAATGAAAAACATTGAAGGAAGCTTCCATTTCAAGCAGTTGCACCCCTAGTTATACATTGCTCTCTGCTCAGCATTCAGCACAGGCTCATGCTCCTCAACAAATTGCTGTTGTTCAGTTCTATTGTATTGCAATTCCTGCAGTAATTCTGGATTGTCATCGTCAAGGTGCATCCATCTATTTCTTGGTCGTGGCAAATGAATGCATTCTCAGGCTTGTCTTGAATATACAACGGAGCCTGATATTAGGATCACCTATTATTCTCCGTTCTTTGTACTTGAGGCTGGGGCTATCATGGGGTGGGGGACGGCTTGAGGCGGGGGCTGTAAGGGCGTGTCCTGTAGCCGGGAGAGATGGTTTCAGGCGGGGGCTGTCGGGGCCGGGGTGGAGCGTCCAGCAGCCGGGCGAGGGGTATAGCTTCAGGTGGGGGAAGTCGGGGGTGTGTACTGCAGCCGAGGAGGGGGATGGTCGTGGGGGGGGGGGTGACCTACAGCCGGGGGAGGGGGGGCTTCAGGCAGGGTCGGTGGGGGACAACTGCCGTGGCCTGCCACTGCTAGCACCCGGCACCCGGCCCCACCAGCGCCCGGCTCACACCAGCACCCGGGCCCCACTAGCGCCCAGCACCGGCCCCACCAGCGCCCAGCACTTGCCTCACGAGCGCCCAGTTCCCACAACCCCTCCACTTTCCCTCCTCACGTCCCCAGGATCTCGAGCTTGCAGCAGTCGGCCTCGCAGTTGGCCAGGCTCCGAGTCGCTCCGACCCCAGTTGCTCCGCACCCCGCAAACCGGAAGAGCACTAGATCAGAGTTTTAGTTAGTATAGTAACCAGGGATCACCCCGTACACTAAACCTATCCTACACACTAGAGACAATTTACAGAAGACCAGTTAACTCTCCAAACCTTCTACAATAATACCATCACATTGCTGAACTCGGAGTCCCGCCGATAGATTTCTCCAGTCCCTCAGTCCACATTGTTTGATTATTCTGTATTTTTATTTTTATATTGCACTACTACTACGGACTGACGCTAAACTGCATTTCGTTGTACGCATACTTGTATTTGTGCAATGACTTTAAATACGAATTGAATTGAATTGAATTGTATAGATTGCTTGAGCATGCTGAGTTACCACTTGAACATTGTTTGCCACTTCTTTCTCGGTCGGAAATTGCCATTGAAAATTCCAACTCCTCTGTGCTAATTCGATTTGCTTTTTCCATTCTTTAATGCAATAAAGATGAAGGCACACGGCTATTACCGTGCTGTTCCAACAACCTGGGTGATTAAATGCTTCACTCTTTCAGGTCATCCATTTGTCAGCCTTAAAGCTAAATATGTAAAACACAAACTAAACACATTGTTGAATTCTGCAAGATCTAACCTTTCCAATAATTGAAATGCCCTGAGAAAATAATAACAGTGAGTTTTTTGTTAATATGATTCTGATTTGGAGAGTTGAGAAGCCCAGATTTTTTTTTTAGCGAATAGAATTAAATTAAAATCAGTTTTGTTCATCTTGAGCAGCTCTAGAAGTATGAAGTAATTATTAACTTCAGAAAGGAGAAGTCAGGAGACTACGTGCCAGTTTTCCATGTGGGAGACGATTAGCAGCTTTAAATGCCTGGGAGTCCACATCATGAATTACCTGCCCTGGGTCCAGCGCACGCACGTATGTAATCTTAGAGAAGGCACTGCATTGCCTCGACTTCCTTACAAGCTGAAGAATCTTTGATATGTCACCGAATACTGTAACAAATTCAATTGTTACTGTAATTATCATCATGACCTGCTATGGCAAGTCCAACGCACAGGAACACACGTGGCTGCAGAAAGTGGACATTAGAGATACAGTATGCAAACAGACCCTTCGACCCACTGAGCCTGGGATGACCAGGGATCACCCCGTACACTAAGCCGATCCTACACACTAGAGACAATTTACAGAAGACCAGTTAACTCTCCAAACCTGCAGGTCTTTAGAGTGTGGGAGGAAACTGAAGCGTCCGGAGAAAACCCACATAGTCGCAGGGAGAACGGACAGACAGAACCCGTAGTCAGTATCAACATCAGGTCTCTGGTGTCATGAGCTCTGCCGTTTTGCCACTGCAACTCACAGTGGTGGACTCAGCCCAGTCCATCATGGGCACAAGTGCCTCAAGTCTCAAGAAGGGTCTGAAACCACAAGACATTGGAGCAGAATTAGGCCATTTAGCCCATTGGGTCTACCCCACCATTCGATCATGGCTGATCTATCTCTCCATCTCCAACCCATTCTCCTGCCTTTTCCCTGTAATATTTGACGCCCTTACTAATCAAAAACCTATCAATGTCCACTTTAAAAATACCCAATGAATTGGCTGCCATAGCTGTCTGTGGCAATGAATTGTACAGATTCACCTCTCTCTAACTCAAGAAATTCCTTCTCATCTGCATTATTAAAGTACGTCCTTGTATTCTGAGGCTGCTCCCTCTGGTCCAAGACGCTACCACTAGTGGAAATATTTTCTCTACATCCATTATCTATTCCCCTCCTGATCCTATACACATCAAAAAATCACCCTAATCCTCCTGTACACCAAGTAACAAAACTCCTAGCCTGCCCAACCGCTCCCCATAGCTCGGGCCCTTGAATTCTCAAAACATCCTCGTAAATCTTCTCTGCGCTCCCTCCAGCTTAACGTCATGCTTCAAGTCATGCTTCCTATAGCAGGGCGACCAAAACTGACCCGAAACCTATCCATGTTCTTCAGAGATGCTGCTTGACCCAGTGAGTTACGCCAGCACCTTGTGTCCTTTTCTGGCAAGGTCCACCCCTCAAGCCTTTATCATTGAGGATCCCCACCATCCAAAGTCAAAATGGATATATCAAGTACTAGAGGGCATAGGTTTAAGATGAGAGGAGCAATGTGCAAAGGAGATGACCAAGGGAGGTTTTTGATTTGATTTTAACACGTTGCCAGGGGTGCTGGAGGTGGAGGCAGATACGATTGTGGCATTTAAGAGACTTTCGGGTAGGCACATGGATATGCAGGGAGGGATATGGATTTTGTGCGGGCAGGTAAGTGTTGGTCTTGGTCATGTTCGGCATGGGCATTGTGGGCCGATGGGCCTGTTCCTGCACTGCACCCTTCGATGCACTCTGTCCTATGTCAGGATCCAACCCAAGTCTCTGCCGCTGTGAGGCGGAGGCTCAACCAGCTGAGATCATCAGAGAGGGTTGGAAAAAAAGCAGCAATGAAACGAAGAATGAGCAGGACAGAAAAATGGCTTGGAAAAACAAAATATTGTTGATGATTGTACAAGAGGAAAGAGAGGGAGAATAAAAAACAAGGCAATCATGTATCAGTGAATACATATGCAGCATCCTCTGTCATTTTGAAACACCATTCATCAGACTGGACTCACAGTAATGTCGCCTTATTCACCAGGATAAAGGCACTGCTCCCTACACATACAAATGAGCTCCCAAAGCAGATAAACATATTTTTGAGCTATTTCCCTTGTAATATATATTCCACCATTGTGTGCTTTGTTCCACAAGAAGTGCTTGTTTTTCTTTGCTTGTCTGATTCAACAAAGCCATCTTTTACCATGATTGTTATCAAAGACAAACAGAATGACATTGTTGCAAACTTTAAATTCATGTCCACGATCCAATAATGCGTACATATTTATATTTAAGGATCAGCTGCAAAATATTTACATAATGCAGTCATTTGTAATAATTGCTTGCGAGTCAATCTTTCTCGTTCCTTCCTGAGAATGTAAAAATACATGCTCCAGAAACCCCCCAACACCAGGTGGTACAGTGGTGTAGCACGTAGAGTCGCTGCCTCACAGTGTCAAAGAGCCCGCTTCAATCCTGACCTCGGGTTCTGTCTGTGCGGAGTTTGCATGTTCTCCCGTGATTGCATGGGTATCCGCCAGGTGCCCTTAAACACCACTATCCTATCTGCCTCTGGCAATGCATTCCAGGTCCCCACCACCCTCTGTGTAAAAAAAAACATGCCCAGCATATCTCCTTTAAACTTCCCCACAGCTCTGCCTTCTAGTAATTGACATTTCCACCCTGGGGAAAAGATTCAGGCTGTCAACCCGATCTAAGCTTCTCATGAGTTTATATACTTCTATCTTATTTTGTTCAGGGGCGGTACAGTGGCACAGCAGTAGAGTTGATGCCTGACAGCATCAGAGACCTGAGTTCACTCCTGGACTACAGGTACTGTCTGTATGGAGTTTGTACATTCTTCCTGTGACCGCATGGGTTTCCTCTGGGTGCTTCGGTTTCCTCCCACACTCCAAAGACGTACAGGTTTGTTGATTAATTGGCTTTGATAAAATTGTAAATTGTCCCTGGTGTGTAGGATAGTGTTAGGTGATCCTGGTCGGTGTGGACTCTATGGGCTGAAGGGCCTGTGTATCTCTAAACTAAAGTAATCAAATATCCCCTCACACCGCAACGTTCCAGAGGAAACAATCCAAGTGTATCCAACCTTTCCCTGCAGCTGAAACCCTCTAATTCAAGCAGCAATCTGTTAAATGGTGAAGAACAGACAATCATTTTCCAAATCAGGATGTTGTATAAGATCATGAGAGGAATAGGTCGGGTAGATGCACAGAGTCTCTTGCCCAGAGCAGGTAAATGGAGGACCTGAGGACATAGGTTGAAGATGAAGGGGAAAAGATTTCATGGGAATCTGAGGGGTAATATTTTCACATAAAGGGTGGTGGGTGTATGGAACGAGCTGCCGGAGGAGGTAGTTGAGGCTGGGACTATTGCATCATTTTTGAAACAGTTAGCTAGATACATGGATAGAACAGATTTGGAGGGATAAGGACCAAATGCGGTGGGACTAATGTAGCTGGGATATGTTGGCCGGTGTGGGCAAGTCGGGCCGAAGGGTCTGTTTCCACACTGCATCACTCTTTATGACTGTATGGCTCTATACTTGAGGAAACCTACATCTGATGGTTTTCACAAGTGCTTTGAACCATAGAAGCCGCAGGTTTGGGAGATGATGTCCAAATAGCCTGGGGAAGTATCGCTTTGCATGTCATTGTTTACGGTGAGGTTTAGTTCAGTTTAGAGATCCAGTCCTCCGGCCCACCTTCCATGACAATTATCTGTTCACACTAGCCTGGTTTCAAAGTTTCAGGGGGGACCCCCTGGAACAACATCGCCAGCACGTCCAGAACAGAACAATAACATCGCCATAGGTAGGTGGGTCTGGTCCTACCATCATATAGATCAATAAGGGTGCTTTACTAACAAGGGGGAGATTACACTTGTTGGGTGGTGGATGGGGGGGGGGGGGGGTTTGGAAGGGATAACTTTATGGTTTTGCAATTTTGGTCCTTCTCTTGCTCAGGGCAAATCTCAGAACTATGTGCATTGACGATGGTGGAAAGGGTCAAGAACTTCAAATTCCTGGGCGTGTATATTTCCGAAGATCTCTTCTGGTCCCAGAACACTGTTGCAATTATCAAGAAAGCACATCAGCGCCTCTACTTCCTGAGAAGATTAAGGAGAGTCGGTATGTCAAAGAGGACTCTCTCGAACTTCTACAGGTGTATAGTAGAGAGCATGCTGACCGGTTGCATCGTGGCTTGGTTCAGCAACTTGAGCGCCCAGCAGCAGAAAAGAATGCAGAAAGTTGTGGCCACTGCCCAGTCCATCATCGGCTCTGACCTCCCCACCATCGAGGGGATCTATCAAAAAGGCTGCCAACATCATCAAAGACCCACACCATCCTGGCCACACACTCATCTCTCCACTGCCATCAGGTAGAAGGTACTGGAGCTTGAAATCTGGAACATCCAGGTTCAGGAACTACTGCTTCCCCACAGCCATCAGGCTATTAAACTCGCCATCTGAACTATAACAAACTATTGCACTTTATCTGTTTATTTATGTGTGTATATATATGGTCTATGCTATATAGACACACTGAACTGTTCTGTATTTATGCTTACAATATTCTGTTGTGCGGCAGCAAGCAAGAATTTCATTGTCGTATCTGGGACACATGACAATAAACTCTCTTGACTTGACTTGACTTGACTTGAAGTCTCTTTGGTTTCTGAGCTGTTGTCATGAATGTGAAGTTGGAGAATGACCATGAATAACTTTAGAAGCTGGTCTGTAAGTGGAATTGAATTCCTTTACCATGGTGTTGAGAGTTGGCCGTATTACTTTCAAATCATATTTGGTCCGCGATGTGAAGTGTGTGGGAGGGAGGGAGGCGATGACTCAAACAAAGCCGCGGGCGGGCGTGGGCCCGAGGATCCGAGGATCCGAGCGAGGCCGGGTGTGGATCCGAGCGAGGACGCGGGCGGGCATCAAGCAGTCAGAATGAAGCAGCTTGACCGTTGGGGAGATGGTGAAGCATTTGAGAAATGTTCTGGAAATTTGGCCCTCCCTCTGACATAACCCGAAGCGGGTGGAATATTCTGTGTGTGAAGCAGGTGCCGAGCTGAGCCATCGTGCCCACCCACCTCATTGTGACGTCATCCGTCACAGCTGGTTGGAGAATCTGTGTGTGAAAGTCGGTTTAAAAGGCAGTTTTGCCTTTTTTTAAACTTTAATCACCAAAAAGTCGTGAACTATAGCATCAAATCTTAAGTGAACCTGATCACTGCGTAGAGGGAAAATATGTGGGTCAGAATATGTAAAATTGTTAGCATTACCGCGTAGTGTATTGGCGAAAATATAAAAACACACACGCGCACACACACGCGCACACACACGCGCACACACACACACATGCACACACACGCGCACTCATATGCGCACACACACGCGCACACACACGCATATGCACACACACGCGCACACACACACATCCATACAAGATGAGACTTTTATAGGTATAGAGATGTGCAGGGCAGGTTTGAAGTGCCGGGAATGCATTGCCAGGGGTGGTGGTGGAGGCAGATATGATCATGGTGTGAAAGAGGATTTTGCGTAGGCACATGGATATGCAGGGAATGGAGGAATATGGATCATGTGCAGACAGAGAAGATTAGTTCAACTTGGCATCATGTTTGGCACAGACATTGTGGCCCAAAGGGCCTGTTCCTGTGCTATACTGTTCTATGTTCGAAATGGGAGGGGAACACATTGGGTTAGGCAGCAATAGCGGAGGGTTTCCGAGTTCAGAGCAATTGGCTGGAGTCAAGTAACCCACCAAACCCACCAGTGTGAATGGTTGATCTATGGCCGGTGTGGACTCTGTGGACCTGAAGGGCCTGTTTCGTGGCTGTATCTTTCAATCTATTGAATCAGTACTTGGGCTGTTGGTGTTTCTTCTATATTCTGGCCGTAGCCACATGCGATATAAATGGAATATAATTCATTAATCACCACCACGTTTCTCCAGTGACCCGTGTTCAAGAGATCAATAGTGCTAGGTGGAGTTCTCACATTCTCATTGTGACCCTGGGTGTTTCTCCTGGATGCTCCCATTTTATCCTGAAGGTTTGGTGGGTGAATCGACTATTGGAAAATGCTTTGTTTTGTTTAGATTAGAGATACAGCATGGAAACAGGCCATTCGGCCCACCACCGATCACCCGATCACACTAGTTCTATCTTATCCCCTTTCTCACTAGAGGGGGGGAACTTACAGAGGGCAATTGACCTACAAACCCACATGTCTTTGGGATACAAGAGGAAACTGGAACACCCGGAGGAAACCCACGCGGTCACAGGGAGAACCTCGACACTGACAGTACCCACAGTCAGGATTGAACGGGGGTCTCTGGCCAGCAGTTGGCATCCTATTTTTCCAAAAGGTTCAGTGGGTTATTTGACTGTATAGAAGTCGAGGGGGCGGACAAAAGGTGGTGTGGTGAGAATAGGTGGCAGGTAAATTTAGTGGGGAAATAGAATTTCCCTGTGAGATAGTGTAGACCTGATGTGCTGAATTAACTTTCTATGCTGTGAGATGGACACATTGCAGACCACCAAACAGAAATGCAGATGAAATGCAGGCCACTGTTTGGGGTTATTATCAAACTTGTGTATAGTGGATATTGTGGGTATATAGGTGGAAGAGAACAGGAGATGGGCAGGGCACAGGTGGGCACATGGAAAGGGGCGGGGGGCATGAGAGGGAACATTGTTTGAAGATTAGATACCTATAAATGGAGAATTCAATGTTGATAATATTGGGTGATGGTGCTGTTCATCCAGTTTGTGTGTGGCCTCACTCTGGCAGTGGAGGAGGCCCAGGGCAGAGTGTTCAGTGTGGGAGGGTACACAAAAATGCTGGAGAAACTCAGCGGGTGCGGCAGCATCTATGGAGCGAAGGAAATAGGCAACGTTTCGGGCCAAAACCCTTCTTCAGACTGAAGTGTTTTCAGTGTGGGAATGGGGAGGGGAGTTAAAATGATTTAGCAAACGGGAGATAGTGGAGGCCTTGGCAGACCGAGCGCAAGTGTTCAGCAAAACGGGTGCTGAGTCTACGCTTGGTGTAGGAGGCCACATCAAGCACACATGACGATCGAACGTTCCTGATCTCTCTCGGTCTTATTAAATATCTGCGAACAAACAAGATCAGAGTGGAAGCAAGTAGAGGATAAGGTTCACCTAGAAACAGACGTATTTGAAGGTTGAGCTATTTTCAGCCAATACATTCATAATAGCTCAGTTCATTGTCTATTAGAACAGGCTGGGATTAAATCAGTGTTGAATAATATATAGTGAAAGGCACATTTGATGCTGCAGCATAATGTGTAACCAAGAGTGTCAATTAGATGGCTAAAAGAAATATATAAAGAATGACACTTCATAACACGAGGGAGGTTTCATAATGACTTGTTAAATTGAGAAGCTGAGCTCAGAACTATTGCAAATTTAAATCATTAACCAGCAGATGCGCTGGTTTTTAGTTATTTACTGCTAGTGAATGCTGCTTGACCTCAATATTTCAAGATAAAATAACAACCAACCTCCATGCTTGTTTCATTCCAGCAACAATTTCAGATCTTGTAGAAACAAAGAGCTTCAGATGCTGGTTGAGACCAAAGATGGACACAAAGTGCTGGAGTAACTCAGCGGGTCAGGCAGCATCTCTGCAGAAAAAGAATGGGTGACATTTCGGGTCGGAACCTTTCTTCAGTCTGAGGAACAGCTCCATCCAAGACCGTATAAATTGCAGTGAATTGTGGACACAGCCCAGACCATCACTCAAACTAAATTCCCTTCCATCGACGCAATTTGCGCTTCACGCTGCTTCAGTAAGGCCACCAGTATAGTCAAGTACCAGCCACACCCTGGTCACTGCCTCTTCATCCCTCTCCCATCAGGCAAGAGGCACAGAAGTGTGAAAACGCACACCACCAGATTCAGGGACATTTTCTTCCCATATTATCAGGCAATTGAACCATCCTATCAACAACTAAAAAGTGGTCCAGAACTAACATAGAAACATGGAAACTAGTTGCAGGAGTAGGCCATTCGGCCCTTCGAGCCTGCACCGCCATTCAATATGATCATGGCTGATCAAACAATTAACATTTCTATATTTCACCACGTCTACCTCATTGGAGATCCTCAGACGACCATTCATCAGACTTACCTGGACTTTATCTTGCACTAACTGTTAATCCCTTTATCATGTATCTGCTCATTCTGGATGGCTTGATTGTAAGCATGCATTGTCTTTCCGTTGACTGGATAGCACGCAACAAAAACTGGATAGCACGCAACTAAACAAGAAAGGTCCCAACCCGAAATGTCACCCATCGCTTTTCTCCAAACATTCTGTGTTGAAAAGAATAACTGGAAGTAGTTTAGATAAACACAAAATTATGGAGTAACTCAGGGGAGAGGGAGACTAGAGATATAGAAGGATAATGTGTGAAAACATTCAAAGATGATCCAGGAAATATAGAATTATTCATTGTTGACTGAGAGAATGTCATGGGAGATTCATGGGATTCATAAAATCATGGGAGACCCCTTCCACCCCTGCAACGGACTGTTCCAGCTTCTACGGTCAGGCAAACGCCTCCGTTGCCATGCAGTCAGAACAGAGAGGTCATTAGGACTGTAAACTCCTATCTCACCAGGGACTAACTTTACTGAACCACTCAACTGCTTTTTTTAAAATTGCTGTTTTTTCCCTTTTTCCTTCCGTCCACACTTTTCATGTCACTGCACATCTCGTATGTGTATGTGACGAATAAACTTGACTTAACTTGAATGGTGACAACGTGGCATACAGTCAGTAAAATTAATCAGGAGGACAGTTAAACTAGTCAGTCAACTGGGGGGGGGGAGGGGGTGGGATGGAGAGAGAGGGAAAGCAAGGGTTACTTGAAGATAGATAAATCAATATTCATATATTCCTTTCATTCTTCCACAATACTGGATCAAAGTCCTCCTGTACTCGAGCAGCGGATGACACAATCAACCAACCCAAGGCAGATAATGGATCTGCAACATTTCGGCTCGGGACTCTTCAGACGGATTAAGAGAGTGTCACAGTGCCACAGTGCTGCAGAGTTGCTGCCTCACAGCGCCAGAGACCCAGGTTCAATCCTGACCACGGGTGCTGTCTGTATGGAGTTGGTACGTTCTCCCTGTGACTGCATGGGTTTTCTCCAGGTGCTCCGGCTTCTTCCTGCATTCCAAAGCGCAGGTTTGTAGGTTAATTGACCGGTAAAATTGTAAATTGTTCCTAGTATAGGGATTGCTGGTCGGTGCGCACTAGGTGGGCTGAAGGGCCATTTCCGCACTGTATCTCTAAACTAAACTAAAAGGGAAAACTGCAGAAGGCTGTTTTCTAGCCTTCTTCAACCTTTCCCTCTTCCCATCCCCAGTTTGAAGAAGGGAAGATGACCTAATCTTCCATTCCCTCCACAGATGCTACCTGACCCACTGAGTCCCTCCAGCACTTTGTGGTACAACCTTGGTAAGGCCATCAAAAAGGCCAAAAGGGACTTCTGCTCTAAACTGGAGGATGAGACGGATGTTCGGCAGCTGTGGCGGGGCTTGAATGCTATCACCTCCTACAAGGTGAAATCAGGAAACGGCTCAAACGACAGAGAAGCATCACTCCCTGATGAGTTCAATGCGTTCTACACACGGTTCGATAGGGAGAACACTGATGTGCCTTCCTGAGCCCCCTTTCAATCTGACAGTATTACAGTCACAGTCACAGAGGCCGACATCAGAAGATCCTTCAGGGGGGTGAACCCTCGGAAAGCGTGTGTACCTGATGGTATACCCGGCCGTGTTCTCAAACCCTGTGCAGACCAACTGGCTGGAGTTTTTGTGGACATTTTCAACCTCTCACTTCTGAGGTCTGAGGTTCCCACCTGCTTTAATACCAAGAAGGGCCCAAGAAGATCAAGGTGACGTGCCTCAATGACTATCAACCAGTGGCACAACGCCCGTGGTGATGAAGTGGTCATGGTGCATATCAACTCCTACCTCGACATGAACCACGACCCACTAACAGTTTGCTTACTGCCACAACAGATCAATGGTGGATGCGATCTCGCTGGCCCTCCACTCCGCTCTGGACCATTTGGACAATAAAAACACATACGGCAGACTGTTGTTTATAGACTACAGCTCGACATTTAATACCATCATCTCCTCCAAGCTGGTTACCAAGCTCACGGAAGCTGGACCTCTCCGCATCCCTCTACAATTTGATTCTCGACTTCCTCATACACAGTCCACAGTCTGATCGAGCTGGCAGAACCACTTCATCCTCAGTAACAATTAGTATGGGACGACCTCAAGGCTGCGTGCTCAGCCCCCTGCTGTACTCACTCTATATCCATGACTGCGTAGCCGAACAAAATGCGAACTCCATCATCAAGTTTGCCGATGACACCACTGTTGTGGGACGAATCACAGATGTGGATGAGTCATTATAGAAGTGAGATCGACCGACTGATCAAATGGTGCCAGCACAACAACCTGGCTCTCAACATCAGTAAGACCAAGGAACTGATTGTGGACTTTGGTAGGGGAAGGATGAGGACCCACAATCCTGTTCACATTAATGGGACAATGGTGGAGAGGGTCAATAATTTCAAATTCCTGGGTGTGCATATTTCCAAAGATCTGTCCTGGACCCAGCACACCGATGCATTTATAAAGAAGGCACATCAGTGACTCTACTTCCTGAAAAGATTACGGAGATTCGGCATGTCGAAGAGGATTCTCCTAAACTTCTACAGGTGCACAGTAGAGAGCATTCTGACTGGTTGCATCATGGCCTGGTTCGGCAACTTGAACGTCCAGGAGTGAAAAAGACTACAAAAAGTTGTGACCACTGCCCAGTCCATCACCGGCTTTAACATCCCCACCATGGAAGGGATCTATCGTAGTCGCTGCCTCAAAAAGGCAGCCGAAATAGTAAGATTAAATGAGAACTTACCAGTTTGAAGTTTGATCTTAATTTTATGAGGAGTTATGATGAGCGATTACGTGAAGAAGGGCCGTCCGTCTGCGTGCGCGTCAATCTTCAAAGCAGCGGTGTTAAATCACAGATAAAAGAGAAGACCTGAGAATAGTAAGATTGTGAAAAACTAGAACTTCCATATGACCTTGATAATATGAGGGTGGGAGTGGTGGGCAAGTAATCGCTCATCGTAACTCCTCATAAAATCAAGATCAAACTTCAAACTGGTAAGTTCTCGTTTAATCTTATTATTTTACTTCGGAGTCACGTGAGTGACCACGTGAAGATTTCAAAGATCTGTGATTTTACGCCGGTTACGAATCCAGGCGTCACACACTGAATGGATTGACCATGGATGAGAGTATTGTTAAAGCATTCAGACATTACGTAGATAGTAAAGACACTGATTCTTTAAAATAAAGAAAAATAAATGTTTTATTAGCTTCCCCTCCGAATCTTTCCGAATGCAGTTTATTTCGAAATGGGCATTACATAGCAGTGCCATGGTATCCTGTTCCCGGTCGGTGAGGAGGCCTCCTTCCACACCTCCTGCAAATCAAGTATTTCCAGACCCCAGCAGGTTTAATACTTTTTGGAACTTCAGTTCCTGGTTCCGGATGATGGGACTTATTTGCCCCCAAATTATACGGTTCACCGCTTGAACCTTGAGGGAAGCACAGTTAGATGGTGGGGGGTACCTGCTCAGGGTTTCTTCCATGACGAGATCTTTGAGTTGATGAGACGCCAAGCAGTTGATGTTAATTGCTAGGTCTTCGTCCAAAGGAGCACCCAGTGATGTGGTAATCGCAAATTTGGTTGATTGTAGAGGTACTATTCTAATTTCCCCTGGGAGTGTTCCCCCCTTGTGCTTCCGAACTCTGAATCCGGGTAATCTCCATATGTACTTCCCCGTTCCATGGGAAAGACATATTGCTGCCCAGAGTATGAGGCTGCTGGCATGGTCTGTAGAAGGGACTTGTGCTGATATAACTCCTTTCTGCGGAGTTTATCATTGTGGAGCAGTTTCTCCACAAGTTGCTCCATGTGGGAGAGTCGTCCTCGGACGCTTTCCGATGAGGGAGGGTATCCCTCTTCCCCGGACTCGTCCGAGTCTACGGGTCTGGCAGACTTATGGGTGGCTTTACGTCCCGCCGGGACCACCACGGTGCTTTCCTCCTGCACCAAGTCTGCTGCTGCCGGTTCTGACGCCGGCGGCAATGTCGGCGAAAATGACCGTCGTCCGCTACCGCGAATGCTGCGGTCTTCGGCAGCCGGTTTCCCCGCGGACCGTCTCTTCGACATTTTTTTGGGGCTCTGAAAAACAAATGATTCCTTAGCCCGAACAGAAAGCGCAGGCTAAATGGTTCAACTTTTCTTACCTGCCGCCTTTTTTAAATCCCAGCGGCTGGGAGGACGCAGTGCCTCTCCAGTCCATTGCAAAAGAAATAAAAATGTGGCCTGATAATATGTTAGTTATCATACCGGGAAAATAATCATCCTGTTGCACTTTCAGTATCATATGTTGCTAGAAGTTTTGAGTTTAGCAATATACAGAGTTTAGAGATACAGCATGGAAACAGGTCTTCACCCACCAAATCCACACTGACCATCGATCACCCGTTCATACTAGATCTATGTTATCCCACTTTCTGATCCACCACGAGCATTTTACAGAGGGACAATTAATCTTCAAACCCTCATGTCCTTGCAATGTGGGAGGAAACTGGAGTACTAGGAGGAAACACACGCAGTCAGGAAACTGCACACAGACAGCAACCGAGGTCAGGATCGAACCAATGGTTACAGTGATACTTTATTTGTCACGTGTACCAAGGTACAGTGAAATTCATTTTTGTATCCAGTTAAGTACAAGTATCATTATTCATAAACACTGAGATGCATCTTAGATAAGCATCTCGGGTAAAGTACAAGGGTATAGCAGCAGTACTCTGATTTCGCACCATTTTCACGTCCCAGTTTGTAAGTGCAGGGTCCTT
Organism: Leucoraja erinaceus; assembly: GCF_028641065.1. Taxonomy (NCBI): domain Eukaryota; kingdom Metazoa; phylum Chordata; class Chondrichthyes; order Rajiformes; family Rajidae; genus Leucoraja; species Leucoraja erinaceus. The sequence continues at coordinate 170,893 of NC_073389.1, read as the reverse complement.
GACCATGAAGGTCCTTTGTCCTGGCAGCATTGCGGGGTCATCCTGGGCAAACATAGCCATTATGTCCTCCCCCGCTGGGTCTCCAGGTCTCTGCTGCTGTGAGGCAGCTACATGTATTTTGGCATGACTTTTAGTGACAAAAGTGAGGTGCAAAATTTTCGATGAAGAGGTTTTTCCACCCAAATCCATCCCATTATTAGAGCTGAACTCACTGTATTAGTTGTAATATTGGGTTCTGCTCCTGAACTTCAGCTCCACTGGTTTTGGAAGCAAAGTATTCCCAGGGCCCTGCAAATCTCTCCACAAGGAAAAGAAGCACAGCCAAGGATGAGATCATTCAAGCTTTTATTTGGCAAGCATTGGGTAAGAGTCAGCAGCTGGCAACAGAAGTCATAGATAACACTGGAAGAGACTCCTTTAATGCCTTGGTTTTGGCACAGCTCGACTCAAGACTGCAAGACATTGCAGAGAGTTATAGATGTAGCCCAGTCCATCACACAGACCAGACTCCCCACCATTGACTCCATCCACACTTCACGCTGCCTCGGAAAAGCAGCCAACATAATCAAAGATTTATCGTGCCCTGGTCATTCCTTCTTCTCCCTGCTCTCTTTTGGCAGAAGGTACAGAAGCTCGAAAGCACGCACCACCTGACTCAGGAACAGCTTCTTCCCCTCAGGCTTCTAAACAATGCTTCAATGAGCTAGAATACTGTCCGATTCACCTCTACCCCATTGTGGACATTGGACTTTGTCTATGAAACTGATGCGTTACAACACTGGGAACTATATTCTGCACTCTGTATCTTCCCTTTTGCTCCACCTGATGTGCTTAAGTTTGCCTTGATTGTATTTATGTATAGTATTATTGATCTGATTGGAAAGCATGCAAAAATGTTGTTCACTGAACCTCAGTACACATCAAAAATAGTAAACCTAATATTCATATTTGAGCATCATGTCGAATCATAACTCTCCATCCATGCAAGGATCTACTGGATAATTTCAACTTTATTTTTCCGTTAGGAACTTTGGTTTCTACTTTAATATTATTTGCCCATGGAATACCTCTGGAGAACGGTCGGGAATATAGATTGTACTTTGGAGTCACGTGAGTGACTAATTGAAGACCCCCGTCCAGCACGCATGCGCGACAGTGCAGCAGCGATGAACAGGAGTATGGGCTCTCCTGCAACAAGTATAAAAACGGGACCTCTGGGTAAGTAAACTTACTCTGAGGTCGTATTTTCGTACCCTTGTTCTGGTTTATTTACACAGGATCATGAACAAGGGAAAAGAAGCAAGGAAGGACGTTCCCCGTTCGACTCCGACGGAACAGGAGAGTTCCATCAGTGGGGGGTGACCGGTGGCACCTGGACCACACACGCAGCGGCCCACAGTCACCGACAGCATTTCCGAGCTGAGCCCAGCGCCGCTAGCACAGCTCGAACAACAGCAGTGGGCTGGAGGTAAGGCAAAACGAAAGTCAGACCGGCCAGTATATTCAGATCAGTCCGGTGCGGAAGACTCACCGCCCAAGAGCGGCAAAGGTGACCGTTTGAGCCGTATGGAAAGGCTCATGGAGCAAATGCTCCAGCGAGACTTGCTCCGGGAGATGGGGCAAGCTCGCCAAGGGAGCACAAGCACTCCCGCTCCAGTGCATTACCTAGCACTAGCCATCGCATCTCCCTCAGCAGAGGGGAGCGTTGGTGACCAGGACTGGCTGAAGATACCGGGGGTATGCTTGGGATACAGGAACAGGAAGAGCTGCTGGGGGTGGTGAACCACTACGCGGCTACACCACGAGCGGGGCGGCCGTTACAGCCTAAACTGGACGGCCAGCATTGACTACCTGTCCTTTAAACCACTGCAAGAACAGGTAGTCAATTGTTGGACCTCTACACGCCTCCTGAAAATTGCATTTCGCTCAATGTACCAGCCGTAAATAGTCAAATCTGGGGGTACATTGGGCAGGGTATCAGAACCCAAGAATTAAAATTGCAGAAAATATTAAAGCTCCTGACATCGGCTATCACCTCGTATGCTTGTTCCGTGGACAGGGTAGACATGACAACGAACCAACAAGATACCCTGGCTCTGCTGTGCAGCACACAGTACGAGATTAACAACCTCCGTAAGGAAGTAATAAGACCTGCCCTCAATCCACGCAACCCAGACGGCAGTACCCCATCGCATCCACCAGGCGGCGTCAACTTCATGGGACTGGTGAAAGCTCGGGGCCCGCATACCATCCCCGGAAGAACAGGGCCCAGAGCGGGCCCCATGGAAAATGTGCCATCCCCCAGCAGCACCACCTCGACAGACAAGGAACCAGAAATCGAACAAATTAATACACCACCAATAACAATGGAGGTAGGTGGGTCTGGTTCCTTCCAGTACATAAAAGGTGGGGAGAGTGTGCTAACAGGGGGGAGACTACACCTGTTTATGGAAGCATGGAGGACTATCGCACATGATAGTTATATATGGATGTGGATAAATGTGGATAAATGTGGATAAATGTGAGCTTATCCATTTTGGTGGCAAAAACGGGAAAGCAGACTATTATCTAAATGGTGGCCGATTGGGAAAGGGGGAGATGCAGCGAGACCTGGGTGGCATGGTACACCAGTCATTGAAGATAGGCATGCAGGTGCAGCAGGCAGTAAAGAAAGCGAATGGTATGTTAGCTTTCATTGCAAAAGGATTTGAGTATAGGAGCAGGGAGGTTCTACTGCAGTTGTACAGGGTCTTGGTGAGACCACACCTGGAGTATTGCGTACAGTTTTTGTCTCCAAATCTGAGGAAGGACATTATGCCATAGAGGGAGTGCAGAGACTTCCCTTCACCAGACTGATTCCTGGGTGGGTGTCAGGACTTAGTCTCTGAAGAAAGACTGGATAGACTTACTGTTTATACTCTCTAGAATTTAGGAGATTGAGAGGGGATTACTTATAGAAACCTGGTGGCTTGGGTCTTAAGGGCTTGAAGGACAGGCTAGATTACTGCAAATTGTTCCCGATGTTAGGGAAGTCCAGGACAAGGGGTCACAGCTTAAGGATAAAGGGGAAATCCTTTAAAACCGAGATGAGAATAACTTTTTTCACACAGAGAGTGGTGAATCTCTGGAACTCTCTGCCACAGAGGGTAGTTGAGGCCAGTTCATTGGCTATATTTAAGAGGGAGTTAGATGTGGCCCTTGTGGTTAAGGGGATCAAGGGGTATGGAGAGAAGGCAGGTACGGGATACTGAGTTGGATGATCAGCCATGATCATATTGAATGGTGGTGCAGGCTCGAAGGGCCGAATGGCCTACTCCTGCACCTAATTTCTATGTTTCTATGTTTCTTCTATACTTAACAGTATTCGAGGATATAAAATTGAATTCATTCAAAAAAACATGCCACCGGTTCAGCATACATCCCAAAGGGGTTTTACCCTCTCACTAAAAGAAAAACGGGAGGGACAAGCAGAACTGGTGAGGTTACATACAAAGGTTATCATAGAGAAATCTGAACATGAACCTTTGGAATTTGTATCAAATATGTATGTTACTAAATCTCTGATCTTGACCGCTTTTGGCCCACTGTGGTGCGATTTCCGTCAGAACGCCGCCACCTACGGCTGTCATTTTTGGCCACCTCACTCCGAGCCCCTCTCCGCCTTATGGGTGCGGAGGATCTTTCCCATCAATGAAAAATCAGAGAGATATTAATGATTTTTTTTAATTCACCATTCCCTCTGCTGCCCCTGCTGGAGGTGGGGGGGGGAATATAAAACCAGGAAGTGGTGTGCCTCACATAGTCTCTGCAAGTTGAAATGCAAAACTTACTGTTTTGTGGCTTGGTGGCTTGGGGTCTTTGGCGTGAAGTTGAAAGGCATTACTTCCTGCAAATGGTGGCTAGGGAGCATTGGCTTGGAGTTGAAAGGCACTACTTACTGCAAATAGTGGTGTGTGATTTGCTTGAAGTTGAAAGGCACTACTTACTGCACATGGTGGCGGGTGACTTGGATTGAAAGGCACTTCTTACTACAAATGGTGGCTTGGGTGCTTTGGCTTGAAGTTGAAAGGCACTACTTACTGCAAATGGTGGCATGTAGTTGAAAGGCATTACTTGCTGCAAATGGTGGCTAGGGTGCCACTACTTGCTGCAAATGGTGGCTTGGGTGCTTTAGTTTGAAGTTGAAAGGCACTATTTACTGCAAATGGTGGCTTGGGAGCTTTGGCTGGAAGGTTTAAAAAAATCACCATTCTCCCTGCTGCACCTGCTGGAGGGAGGGGGAGGGATTATAAAACCAGGAAGTGGTGTGCCTCACTCACTCTCTGCAAGATGGATGAAGCCAAGGGTCAAGTCTCTATGAGCTCTGAATAACACTGAACAAATGTCTACACAACTGTGAGTACCCTTAATGTGGTTTGAAAATGAAAATATGGTCTGTTTGAAGTAAAAGGCACTACCTGCAAATGGTTGTTTGGGTGCTTTGGCTTGAAGTTGAAAGGCACTACTTACTGCAAATGGTGGCTTGAGTGTTTTGGCTTAAAGTTGAAAGGCACTACATACTGCACATGGTGGCTTGGATACTTTGGCTTGAAATTGAAAGGCACTAATTACTGCAAATGGTGGCAGGTGATTTGGCTTGTAGTTAAAAGGCACTAATTACTGCAAATGTTGGTGGGTGATTTGGCTTGAAGTTGAAAGGCACTGCTTACTGCAAATGGTGGCTTGGGTGCTTTGTTTGAAATTGAAAGGCACTACTTACTGCAAATGGTGGCTTGGGTGCTTTGGTTTGGTTGAAAGGCACTACTTTCTGCAAATGATGGCTTGGGTGCTTTGGCTTGAACTTTTAAGGCACTACTTACTGCAAATGGTGGCTTGGGAGCTTTGGGTTGAAGTTGAAAGGCACTACTTACTGCAAATGGTGGCTTGGGTGCTTTAAACTTGAAGTTGAAAGGCACTACTTACTGCAAATGGTGGCTTGGGTGCTTTGGCTTGAAGAATTTCCTGCAAATGGTCATTCAGGTGATTTGGTCTGAAGAAATTTCGAAAGGCACTATTTACATACAAAATACAATAATTGGGAGCTTTAAACACAAGTTTAAAAAGAACCACCATTCTCTCTGCTGCACCTGCTGGAAGGAGGGGGAGGGGCTATAAAACCAGGAAGTGGTGTGCCTCACTCACTCTCTGCAAGATGGATGAAGCCACTTACTGCACATGGTGGCTTGGATGCTTTGGCTTGAAGTTGAAAGGCACTACTTTCTGCAAATGATGGCTTAGGTGCTTTGGCTTGAAGTTGAAAGTCACTTCTTACTGCAAATGGTGGCATGAAGTTGAAAGGCACTACTTACTGCAAATGATGGCTTGGGTGATTTGGCTTGAAGTTGAAAGTCACTTCTTACTGCAAATGGTGGCATGAAGTTGAAAGGCACTACTTACTGCAAATGGTGGCTTGGGTGCTTTGGCTTGAAGTTGAAAGGCACTACTTGCTGCAAATGGTGACTTGGGTGCTTTAACTTGAAGTTGAACGGCACTACTTACTGCACATGGTGGTGGGTGATTTGGCTTGAAATTGAAAGGCACTACTTATTGTAAATGGTGGTTTGGGTGCTTTGGCTTGAAGTTGAAAGGCACTTCTTACTGCAAATGGTGGCATGAAGATGAATTGAATTGAATTGAATTTCCTTTATTGTCATTCAGACCTTTTGGTCTGAACAAAATTTCGTGCCTGCAGTCATACATACAATAATAAACAACAGTAAACACAAATTAACATCCACCACAGTGAGTCCACCAAGCACCTCCTACCTGTGATGGAGGCAAAAATCTTAGGGCTGCAGTCTCTTCCCTCCTCTTCACCCTCTGCACTGAGGCAATACCTCACCGGACAATGGCAAAATCAGTCCCGTGGCTCACTGAGCTCCGCGAACAGGCCGGCTCAAACACCGTGGCCCGGGGTGGTTGGAGCTGCCGCCCTCCAGTCCAGCGGACGCAGCCGCTGACGATGTATTTCCACTAGCCCGCGGCTGAACCCCGGACTCAGGTCACCGCCGCCAGAACGCCGCCTCAGCCACCGGAGCTGGATCGCCCTCACGTGAGTGCTGTTCCACCCTCGGGAAGGCACTACTTACTGCAAATGGTGGCTTGGGTGCTTTGGCTTGAAGTTGAAAAGCACTACATACTGCAAATGGTGGCTTGGGTGCTTTGTTTGAAATTAAAAGGCACTACTTACTGCAAATTATGGCTTGGGTGTTTTGGCTTGAAGTTGAAAGGCACAACTTACTGCAAATGATGGCATGAAGTTGAAAGGCACTACTTACTGCAAATGATGGCTTGGGTGATTTGGCTTGAAGTTGAAAGGCACTTCTTACTGCAAATGGTGGCTTGGGTGCTTTGGCTTGAAGTTTAAAAAAATCACCATTCTCTCTGCTGCACCTGCTGGAGAGAGGGGGAGGGACCATAAAACCAGGAGGTGGTGTGCCTCACTCCGTCTCTGCAAGATGGATGAAGCCAAGGGTCAAGTCTCTATGAGCTCTGAATAACACTGAACAAATGTCTACACAACTGTGAGTACCCTTAATGTGGTTTGAAAATTGAAATATGGTGGCTTGGGTGCTTTTGCTTGAAGTTAAAAGGCACTACTGCAAATGCACTTACTTCCTGTTTGCACTGTATATTGATTTAAGATAAAATGCTATCACTTACGGCTGTGACTTTTGGCCATCTTACTTAGTCCCCCCTCTGCAGAGCAGGTGCAGAGAATTCTTCCCATCAATGAAAAATAAAAGTGTTATTAGTGTTTAAAAAATGTTGAGAATGTATCTCCGGTCAATCACGCCCTGAAAGCCACACCTTTACCGGTGGGAGGGGGAGAGTTTATAAAAGCCGGAAGTGTGGGTGTGGCTCAGTCTCTGCATGATGGGGGAGGGAGAGGTCATGACACTGTCTGAGCTGTGAATCAACTGAACACACTGAATGTCTACTGAACTGTGAGTTTGGTGTTTTGTGTGGTTTTATGGTGGTTTCACCCTGCATGAAATGGTATGAATCTGCAATTGAATTTGGTGGCCTTCGACCCTGCTTGAAGTGGAATGGTTTGACCTTGCACCCTGCACATAGTGGTAAGAAACTGCACTTGAATTTGGTGGCCACTTGAATTTGCACCCTGCTTGAAATGGAATTTCAAGGAATAGTCATGAGTCAACTGCCAGCAGATCAGGCTTGAGGGACTGACCTGCCACCCCAAGAATCCATACCAGCACTTCAGAAAGCACCCCCACTGGCCACCAATATTGGAATTGGTGGAGAGGTAGAATATTGCGTCAGTGGAGCAGCCCTCCCGTGTGAACATGGGACCCAACGGATCCCACTTAGTCTAGTATTTCTAGTAAAAAAGATGGTGGATGTCGCATCATCATTGACTTAACTACATTGAATACTTTTGTTAAGTATATACACTTTAAAATGGAAACATTTGTGACTGCCAAACAATTGATTTCCAAAGAATACTTTATGGCAAGCATCGATTTAAAAGATGCATACTATTCAGTACCTATTCACAAGGATCATCATGGATACCTAAATTTACCTGGATGGGGCAACAATGGCAGTACAAATCATTGCCTAATGGCCTAACATCGGCCCCAAGAATGTTTACCAAATATTAAAACCAGCCTTGGCAATATTAAGAAAACAAAAACATATTGTCATGGCATATCTTGATGATATTTTGATAATAGGCAAAACCATGGAATTGGCTAATTCAGCAGTATTAGCTACTAGACATTTATTTGAAACCTTGGGGTTTGTCATACATCCAGATAAATCTAAGTTGACGCCATCCAAAACAATGGACTATCTGGGATTCGCAATTAACTCAGTCCACATGTCTGTAACGTTGCCAAAAGAAAAATCAGCAGAATTGGCACAAATCTGTAATACATTAATGGTTAACAATCGACCAACCATCCGACAAGTGGCAAGAGTAATTGGGAAATTGGTAGCAGCATTTCCAGCTACCCAGTTTGGACCTTTGCATTATCAAAACTTACAAAGAGCAAAGGTGCAAGCGATAAAACAACATGCAGGTCACTTTGACCGAACCATGAAATTGCCCATTGAAGCAATATCAGAGTTCCAATGGTGGAAAGGGAACATTTGGCATAGTTCCAGTCCCATCATTATCAATAACCCAACGTTAACAATACAAACAGATGCCAGTGCTCAAAGCTGGGGAGCAACTAATACCATATCCAGCACAGGTGGTGGATGGACTAATCTAGAAATCATCACTACTACAGACATTGGGCATAAACTATTTGGAAATGTTGGTTGCGTTCTATGGTTTAAAAGCATATTGTACAAATATGCACCATTTGGATGTTCGTTTGCAGATTGACAATACCACAGTGGTGGCCTATATTTACCATATGGGTGGGATAAAATCAATATCATGTGAGGGTGTCAACACAATCTGGCAATGGTGTGTCGACAAACATATTTGGCTATCGGCAACTTACCTACCAGGTAAGCTAAATACAGTGGCAGACACCAGGTCACGCAAGTTCAATGATAACACCGAATAGATGTTAAACCCCAAAGTATTTGCTGAAATTACAAAGCAATATGGAACACCAGATATCGATCTCTTTGCATCCCGACTGAATCACCAGGTACTGATGTATGTCGCTTGGGAACCAGACCCTGAGGCAGTGGCGATGGATGCATTCACGCTGAACTGGGGGAACTATTTTTTCTATGCTTTTCCACCCTTCTGCCTCATCAGTCAGGTACTACGCAACATACAGATGGACTCTGCTTCAGGCATTTTGATATTACTCGACTGGCCTACATAGCCATGGTTCCCAGTGGTCCTTGACAGGGTCGTTGAAACACCAATGACCATTCCCAGTGGACCAGATCTACTGATTCACCCTGTGCAATGCGAAAGCCATCCATGCCATGACAGAATAAGCCTACTGGGTTGCAGATTCTAAAAATACCTTTTGCTGGACCTGGGATTGTCAAACAGGACCATGGACACGATGACAGCATCTCACCGGCTTTCCACCAAGAAACAATACCTCTCGAGTATAAGAAAATTGGAAACATACTGCTTGAGAACAGGGACAACCTACACATCAACCACCATAACAAATGTACTGGAGTTCCTGGCCAGCCTTCACCATGATGAAGGTCTGAGCTATAGCGCTATCAATTGTGCTAGGAGTGCACTGTCAACCTACCTAAGACAGGCACCAGGCCAACAGGCCATAAGGTCTCATCTGCTGGTGGCCAGATTAATGAGAGGGATCTTCATTTCTAACCCCCCTAGACCAAGGTACACCAAGATCTGGGATGTCCTGACATACCTAAGAGATGGTCACCAGCCAGATCCCTCACTCTGGAACAGCTAACCCTGAAAACGGCCATGCTGATAGCATTAGTCTCAGCACAAAGGGTCCAGTCCTTTTACTTACTCAGACTGGACAATATGGTCATAACACCAGACCAAATAGCATTCACTATTCAGGAGCTGGTAAAACAGAGCAGACCAGGAACTTCAGGTCTTATTATGGAATTCCGGGCGTACCCACCTGATGAGTTTATATGTCATGACTCACCTTCTACTATACATCAACACAACCAAAGATTCCCGAGGGAGAGAAAAAGATTTCTGGCTCCTGCATCTTCTACCTGAAGGTAGCAGGGAGATGAGTGTGTGGCCAGGATGGTGTGGGTCCTTGATGATGCTGCCAGCCTTTTTGATGCAGTGACTGTGGTAGATCCCCTCGATGGTAGGGATGTCAGACCCAATGATGGACTGGGCAGTGTTTTTCCTCCCTTGATCTTTGATATTTTATGGTGTGGAGTTACGATGAGGTTCTCCGAAGTATGTGCCTCCGCTCCCACCCTCAACCCTATAGAGATCAACTGGTATTTTTTGTAGTCTTTTCTGCTCCTGGGTGCACACGTTGCCAAACCAAGCCACGATGCAACTGGTCAGCATGCTCTCTACTGTTCACCTGTAGAAATTAGAGAGAGAGTCCTCCTTGACATGCCGACTCTCCATAATCTTCTCAGGAAGTAGAGGCGCTGATGAGCTTTTTTTATAATTGCATCAATGTTCTGGGGCCATGAGAGAAATGACAGCACTATCGGGACCCTTCGTCAAGACAGACCTCGGAATGTTCTTAAATACTCATCACATTCAGCAAATAAAATGCTGGGGGAATTCAGTGGGTCAGGCAGTATCTGTGGAGAAAATGGATAAACAAAATTTCGGGTCGGGACCTTTCTTCAGGCTCTGAAATAGTCTTTGTTTTGAGTCTGAAGAAGGGATCTGACCCACAGCATCACTAGCCTATTCCATCCACAGATGCTGCCTGACCCTCTGAGTTACTCCAGCACTTTGTCCCTTTTTGTTGTAAATTAGCATCTGAAGTTCCATGCATCTCCATGTCAGTCTTTAATGCTTCCATCCAACATGCGAACCAATGGAGTAAACTCCTTAATGATAAATAGAATAATGTTACTGCACAAAACCCAGAGAGCCACACAGACTTCATTCATTAAATTGATGTGGGCAGGCATGGCCAAATACATTTAAATTCAATGAAAGTATTTTCCAAATGATACATCACTGCCGCAGGCATCAAAAATCAGACTTCCATGTTCTTTGTTGAAATGAGATACAAAATATTATTTCAAACCATCTTCAGCTTGAAAACCCAAGTGCTTCTCTCAAACCATCGGCTGTGACCTTGAAGTTTAAATCAGTAATTGAGAACGGTTCAGTGCCTCACATATTCAAATTGAGAAGAGTAATTGCTCAAATAGCAGTGGAACCTTGCAATTTTGGCACCAAAACGTGGAGCTCTTCTTAACTCTAATTTCCTTTCATGCACAAGTTGAAATGCACTTGTGAAAAAACTGAAAGACAAACCATAATGTTACAATGAATTTAACTATTAGATTTTTTTCATCCAAAAAGACTTTGCTTCATTGTCAAAGTGACAAGTGGAAACTAATTAAGGAAGGATATCAAATGTGTACATTCATAAGTTCATAGGTACTAAGAACAGAATTAGGTCATTTGGACAATTGAAGCTACTACACCATTCAATCATGGCTGATCATGGCCCATCACACATGAGGGTGGCACGGTGGCAAGGCGACATAGCTACTGCCTTACAGCGGCAGAGACCCAGGTTCGATCCTGACTACGGGTACAAAGTTTCTACGTTCTCCCCGTGACTTGCATGGGTTTAGGTTTCCTCCCACTGCAAAGGCATACAGGTGTGTAGGTTAATTGGATTGGTGTAAATGTAAAATTGTCCCCAGTGTGTTCATGTGCGGGGATCACTGGCCGGCGCGGACTCGGTGGGCTGAAGGGCCTGAAGATAGATACAAAAAGCTGGAGTTACTCAGCGGGACAGGCAGCATCTCTGGAGAGAAGGAATGGGTGACGTTTCGGAATGAGACCCTTCTTCAGACTGGTTAGGGATAAGGGAAACGAGAGATATAGACAGTGACGTGGAGAGATAAAGAACAATAAATAAAAGACACGCAGAAAAGTAACAATGATAAAGGAAACAGGCCATTGTTAGCTGTTGGTCGGGTGAAAACGAGAAGCTGGTGCGATTTGGGTGGGGGAGGGATGGAGAGAGAGGGAATGCCGGGGCTACCTGAAGTGAGATAAATCAATATTCATACCATTAAGCTGCCCAAACGGAATATGAGATGCTGTTCCTCCAATTTGCGTTTAGCCTCACTCTGACAATGGAGGAGACCTAAGACAGAAAGGTGTGTTTAGGAATATGAAGGAGAATTAAAGCCTGACATCGGTGGTGGGGAAGATGCTGGAGTCAATTATAAAAGGTGAAATAGCGGCACATTTGGATAGCAGTAACAGGATCGGTCCGAGTCAGCATGGATTTACGAAGGGTAAATCATACTTTGGGAGTGGGTGGTTTGGGTGAGAAGGGATGAGTTAACCAGGGAGTTGCGGAGGGAACGGTCACTGCTGAAGCCGGAAAGGGGTGGAGATTGGAAAATGTGGCTAGTGGTGGGATCCCGTTGGAGGTGGCGGAAATTTTGGAGGATTATGTGTTGTATGCGACGGCTGATAGGATGGAAGGTAAGGATGAGTGGTACTTATCTCTGTTGTGACTAGGGGGAGGGGGAGCAAGTGCGGAGCTGCGGGGTACAGAGAAGACACGAGTGAGGATCTCATCTATGATGGGAGAGGGGAACACCTCTAGTATGGAACACCTCATCTTGGGTGCAGATATGGCGTAGACGGAGGAATTGGGAGTAGGAGATAGAGTCTTTGCAGAAAGCAGGGTGGGAAGAAGTGTAATCAATATAATTGTGGTAGTTAGTGGGGTTGTGGTAGTTGTCAGTCAATAGTCTATTTCCTGTGATGGAGACTGTGAGATCAAGAAAGGGGAGGGAAGTGTCAGAGATGGTCCAAGTGAATTTGATTGCAGGATGTAAATTGGTGGTGAAGTTAATGAAGTCCATGAGTTCTGCATGGGTGCAGGAGGTAGCACCAATGCAGTCATCAATGTAGCGGAGATAGAGTTTGGGGATAGGACCAGTTTACACCTGGAGCTGGGATTGTTCAATGCACCCTACAAAGAAGCAAGCACAGTTGAGGCCCATGCGGGTGCCCATAGGTACGCCTTGGACTGGGAGGAAGTGGGAGGAGTTAAAGGACAAGTTGTTGAGGGTGAGGACCAGCTCCGCAAAGTGGAGCAGAGTGTTAGTAGAGGGAAATTGGATGGTTCTGGGGTTGGGGGAGAAACGGAGGGCTTTAAGGCCTTCCTGGCGGGGGATGGAGGTGTACAGTGACTGGACATCCATAGGGCAGTTAGGTTTATGGATTTTGGGGAGAAGGTAAAATCGGATTGTGCGGAGCTGGGAAATGATAAGGTTGGAGGCTGCGAAGGGCAGGGAGCCAGAAATGATGAGATCAGAAATGGTGTGTGATATGATGTGTGTGTGAGATCAGAAATGGTGCTCGTCTGTGGGATCATGGTCCAAGGATAAATCGGAGGAGGTGTGCTCCAGTTGGTAGAGGGCAGCGCGCACCTACTATCAAGCCCCTTCCCTTGTCGTGGGTTTGATTATCAAGTCGGGGTTGCTGCAGAGTGAGCGGAGGGCTGTACGTTCAGAGGGCGTGAGGTTAGCGTAGGTAAGGGGAGTGGAAAAGATGAGACGGTTGATGTCACGCCGGCAGGTAGAAATAAAGAGGTCTAGAGATTATTAATTGGAGATGTCAGGAGTGTTTTAGAGCAGGTGAGTTGCCAGCTTTCTAAATAAGTCTGCTATAGATATTAATCATTACTTAAAGTGCCATGGACGACTCTGAAATCCCATTTATGACAAAATTGTAGCCTCAATGAAGAGCAAGATACAGCCCTGGAGCTTTTTGTAGAATGGATGCGGGAGGCGAGGGTTAAGGCTGGTCCGTGGGTCGAGGTGTTGGTGGAGTGGGTTCGAGCGGCTGCAGGAACCTGAGTGTGTGGGGCGAAGGGAAGATGATGGTTGAAGGCCCCCTGCAGTCTGGGGCTCGCCTGCAACGGGCACCACTGATAATACCTAGAGTGGGAACTAGACTCTGAAAATGGCACCAAGACATTGTGCTTCTTGCACGTGGGATCAGTGGACTATTTCTGTGCAATTTGCTAATTGCAGATATTCGCTGGAGGACACCGACACATCGCCTAGCTAGGCCAACACCTGGAACTCCCACCCAGTGCGGTCACCAGGATAATGGGCCTTTATGGCCAAGGTAAGACTCGATTGTTTTAAATGTTTTGAAGCTTGAAGGGCACGTGGAGACTCTTGTGTACTGCTTCAAAATAAGTCTACTCTTTTTATGTTACAATTGTTGCACTCTTGTGTTCATGTATGATTGTGCATGTGTGTAGCATGATGATACTGGACCAAGTCACTGGATCTAGGTATATGTGACAATAAAGTACTATTGTACCATTGAAAGGGTGATCCTCGAAAGTATCCGAACATTTTGTAGTCATTTTGGGGAAGTGGGACATGGCAACTATTGGTGTACTGAAGCGGTGAGGCAGCTGCTGGAGGTGACGGACGGTGCGTTTACGGTGGCCACGGGCGGTGGGGTTGGTGGAAGCGGCCGCGGGAGGCCCTTCAGCAGTCGGGCAAGTGAGCGGATCGAGCACAGCCTGCGGCAGTTGCAGGGAGCGGTGGTGGAAAGAGCCAACGATTTATTGCACACTTGAACTAAGCAGGGAGCATCTCAACTTCACACACTACACCTATTGATTCTTTGCTGTGCTGCTTGGAAAATGTCACCGCAGAAAGGCACCTGTTTTTTCATCAATGCCTCTACTTCCTGATTCAGTAAGTCAACAAATACTCTCCTGAACTTCTACGGGTGTACTGTAGTGAGCATATTGACTTGTTGCATCACGGCCTGGTTCAGCAACTTGAACGCCCAGGAACATAGATCACTGCAAAAAGTGGTGAACACTGCCCAGTCCATCATGGGTACTGACCTCCCCACCATTTACAGGAAGGGATTTACAGGTAATGACAGCCAGAACCACATCACCCTGGCCACCAAAGATCTTATAGCGGACCAAGATGGGCTACTCCTGTGAAATGCAATGGGCTGACATGTAGTACGCTATGGAGGGGATCCTGGGCATTTTTCCACGCCCATTTTAGCAACCTGAGCCTACCTGATCTGACCCGACTCGCACTGTAATCGATGTTGCGGGGCAACAGTTTGTGTGGGTTAGATTCATAAATCTGTCAGTTCAAACTTCTTGTCAAGAATAAAATTTGACTCTGGTAATTGTCTTTTTTAATGTTTTTTAAATCATTTCTTTTTAAATGGCTCACAAGCAGTGTTTGAGTTGATTTTGTAATAACCGGAACCGACCCGACTCGCAGGGTAATTGACATTGCGGGGGAACTTTTTGCGTGTGATATAGGGTTAGATTCATAATTCTGTTAGTTCATAATTCTGTTAATTCATGTTAAAGAATAAAATGTTTATAAACACACATACATGAAAATTTTATAAATGTATATAATCATATAACACACACAATTATATTTCTTCTGATCCAATAATGAACTTTATTTCAGACTAGACACGGGACATTAAATAAGAAACACTGTAAATAAGAAACATTGTAAACCTCCCCGCAAGTTCACACACACTAGGCCTTATCCCCTCTCCCGCTGCCCCGGGCCACGCACTCCCTCTCCTCGCTGCCCCGGGCCCCACACTCCCTCTCCCGCTGCCCCGGGCCGCGCACTCCCTCTCCTCGCTGCGGATCCAATTTTTGGCCGGAAGCGAGATGGCGGAGCAAGATGGCGGAAGATGGCGGAGGCAGGTTGCTAAAATGAGTCATAAAATCGCCCATGAATCCGCCCATGAGCGTATTACACGTTTGCGTGAGAGTAACCCATCTTGCTTCGCTATAAGATCTTTGCTGGCCACACTCTCATTATACTCCTGTCATCAACAGCCTGAAAACTGTGACATCCAGGTTCAGGAGCAGCTTCTTCCCAACAACCATCATGCTACACACACACGCACGCCCACACACACACACACACACACACACACACACACGCACGCACGCACATACACACACACACACACACACACACACGCACTCACATACACATACACACACACACACACACACGCATACATCTTCCTTGGACCTGGAATTTCACACTGTAAAGTGCCGTCCCTACTATGCATGGGCCACGGAACCCAGGGGGCTGCAGCCCCTCCACTTTTTTGGCAAGACATGCTTCATAACTCAAATAATCCAGCACGCCAGCGTATTTTTCTCGTCTTCTGAGGACCTCCGCCATCCAGAATCTCAGAACAAGCGCACAGTGAGCGCGGCAAAACCACGACCAGCCGCGGTGGAAACTGACTGCCCCCCCCCAACCCTTCCCTCCGCTCCGCTCAACACCCAATCACAGCGTGGTTCACAGTCGAGATATGGGGCAGTGAACGAAGCGCTGTGATTAGCCACCGAGCGGAAGGGAGGGAGGGTGGGAGAGAGAGTCGGCCCAGAGAGAGAGAGAGAGAGAGAGAGAGAGAGAGAGAGAGAGAGAGTGAGAGAGAGAGAAAAAAAAATAGCACTTGAAATTATAACACATTAAAAAGACTGTGTCAAATTTTCGATACCGTGGAAGGCACTGGTGTATCCCGGGGGGAAGGGGGGGGGGGAGGGATGGGGGATATATCCCCCCCACTTTTTGAGTTGGGGGATGGCCTGTATTATCCCCCAGTTTTTGGAGGTCGAGCAACAACAACAAATAATAATTGTGCCACCCTCTCACACTCTACCCCCACCCGGCTCCGCTCCGCTCCGCTCCCTCACCGGGCACCCCCGAGGCCAGTGATCAGTGATAGCTCAGCCCCAACACTTTCACAAACGATCCACAGCCCCTGCTATGTACCCAGGGAATTAACCTGAAGTTGTGGAATTCCCTGCCACAGAGGGCAGTGGAGGCCAAGTCACTGGATGGATTTAAGAGAGAGTTAGAAAATGCTCTAGGGGCTAGTGGAGTCAAGGGATATGGGGAGAAGGCAGGCACGGGTTATTGATTGGGGACGATCAGCCATGATCACAATGAATGGCCTCCTCCTGCACCTATTTTCTATGTGTCTATGTTTCTATGTAACCTCAACTATCCTGAGAGCAGTCTACACCCCCCCCCCCCATGCAGACATCAAGCTTGTCCTGAACGAACTGCACTCCACCAACAATAGCCTCGAGACAAAATACCTCGAGGCCTTGGTCATTGTAGCTGGAGACTTCAAGCAATTTACAGAGAGTCATTTAACCCTCTGTAATGGATACTCCTGCTAGCTGGTCCACACTCTGGAACTTCATTGAGGCTTTCCGTGGGTTCACCTTCAGGAAGGCCGATCTAACCCATGGGTGAACCCATGGAAAGCAACTTGCCCAGACGGAGTTCCTGGCTGTATTCTTAGTAGCAGCGTGGACCAGCTAGCAGAAGTATTCATTACAGCGGGTTAATTGGCCTCTGTAAATAACCCCAAGTATGTAGAGAAAGGATGAGAAAGTGGAATGACATAGAAATAGTGTGAATGCGTGATGAATGGTGGGCTTGGATTACTCAGTGGGCCGAAGGGCCTGTTTCTAGGCTGTATCATTCAATTCAATGTTAATATTAAATACAATGTCATATATAATTCTACTCCATTAATAGCAACTGCCTCCGTCACGGTTCATTTGTCTACGGTAAAGTTTAGAGATACAGCATAAAAACAGGCACTTTGGCATACTGAGTCTGCAATGACCAGTGATAACCCCATTACTTACTTACTTACTTACTTAGTGCTTCCTGGCAAGTAGGGCAGCAACGAAGGTCCTCCACTCAGTAGTATTGATTGTTTCAGTTGCTGTTTCTATCACAGGGTTGTTAGCCCTGTGCTCAACCTCCAACCCGGAGGACCAGTGGATCGCTCTTCGTCTCATGTCTACCCTTCGACCTGTCCAGCATGGGAGACCCAAACAGGAGACGAATCTCCCGCTGGCATCGCTCTGGGGGTCACGGAGACACACAAGCTCCCCGACCACGACAAGGTTGCAATCCAACGGGGAGAGATAACCCCATACATTAGCACTATCCCACACAAGAGAGAGAATTTACCAAAGCCAATTCATCTGTAGACCTGCACATTTTTGGAGTATGGGAGGAAACCTGAGCAACTGGAGAAAACCCACGTGGTCACAGGGAGAACGTACAAAGTCCGTACAGCCAACACCCAGAGTCAGGGTCGAACCTGGGTCTCTGGTGCTGTGAGGCAGCAACTCTACTGCTGTGCCACTGTGCTTGACAGTGCATGTACAGTATTAAAAACGGTTTTCTAATTATATCTAAAAGTGTGAGAATAGTCAGAATATGAATTCAAGCCTCAGCAACAGATGTGTTTGAACAGTGATATGGAAGATGCATTACCTAAGAGCATTGCAGGACAGATCTTAATGATCTATTTTTGTGCAGAGTCGAATAATAGTTAGCCATTATAATCTTTAAATCTGAATTAATTGAAACTATTTTTAATCTTAAATATAATTTTAATTCCATTCCTATGATAGCAACTGCCTCTGTCATGGTTTGTGTGTTTAGCCACAGCTTGTTACAATGTAAACCAAGTGATTAACAGGTATCAGTGCACTATTAATAGATGAATATGAAACATTTGTACAAATAAGCCTTAATAAATTTACGAATGATTCCGACCCTAATCCACGTTCTCCAGAGTTGCCGTCAAACCAGCTGAGTTAGTCCAAAACTTTTTCTTCCTGAACTAAATAAATATATTTATTGAAGTATGGTCAGAATAAAATGCTGTCTGTTTTAGTTGCAGTGCCAGAGTTGACATGACTCATTAACAGGCGACACAGTGGCGCAGCGGGTAGAGCTCACAATGCCAGAGACCCGGGTCCAATCCTGACCTCTGGTGCTGCCTGTGTGGAGTTTACACGTTCTCCCTGTGACCGCGTGGGTTTCCTCCCACATCCCCAAAACGTGCGGGTTTGTAGGTTAATTGACCCTGTGTAAACTGTCCCTAGTGTGTGGGGAGTGGATGAGAAAGTGGGTTAACACAGAACTAGTGTAGAAACAAGGAACTGTAAATGTTGGTTTACTAAAGGACACAAAGTGCTGGTGTCATTCAGTGGGTCAGGCAGCATCTCTAGACATGGATCGGTGATGTTTCAGGTTGGGACACTTCTTCAGACAGAGTATATCTGCAGCATAACTTGTATCCAAACTCTAAATGTTACGCACATAATTACTTTAGCCTTTATGATTAATTTTTGCCCCAGGTTTTAGAAGTTGGGATTTACCTGTAACATGACCATACCAGGCATGGGAGCCAACCCCGATTAGAAACAACCCTATGTGGTGTTCTGTTGTTAGCAGGTGTAACAGGTGTAAACCATGTAAGCAGCAAATTTCAATAGCATCATTCTGCTGCTATTTGATGCTAGATGATGCAGTTCCAAATACAGTAGCATATTCAGTGTCAATTGAACAGTGACTAAACTATCTATCTATCTGCCTGTCTGCCTGTCTGCCTGTCTGCCTGTCTGCCTGTCTGCCTGTCTGCCTGTCTGCCTGTCTGTCTGTCTGTCTGTCTGTCTGTCTGTCTGTCCATCTATCTTCTATCTCTGATCTTGTGCTCATCCGGTTTGCGGAGTTTTTCTATTTGAGCAAAAAAGGTCACTTCGCCAGCTCACTCACCGTTCCCCTGTGCTGAGAGTGCAACAAGTTTCATTCTGATTGGTAGTATATTGCAAAAGTTAGCGAGGTTTAGAAATCTTAAAAAACACACGTGCGCAGATCGATCTCCTCCCCTGCCAGTCAGCGCCACGCGGATTAGTCTCTTCTGTCGCTTCCTGGGATGGTCCGCCCCTTCCTGTGCCATCGTGTCTTTACTGCAGCTGAGGATGGCCTGCGGAGGTCTCCAACCAGACACAATTTTCGGAGGGACCGGAAGCGAAGTGGCACGGTGTCGGAGATGTCGCCAAACGGAAAGCTCTGATCCCGACGGAGGAGAACGACCAGCGCCCAGCGCCCACTGTGAGTACCCATCGCACCGCCAGCTCCAGTCCCTTCCCCACTGGTCCCCCTCGCTGGCTCCTGCCCTCTTCCCCCGTGATACCCTCCTCTCCCCATGCCTCTTCCCCGTCTTTTCTCCAAGCTCCCTCCCACTCACCCTTCTCCCCCCCGCAACCCCCCCACCACACACCCCACCCCTCCCCCCACAACCCCCCCCCCCACCCCCTCCCCCCCCCCCGCCCCACACACACCTCCCCCCCACAACCCCCCTCCCTCACACACCCCCCCCCCACACACACCCTCCCCACATCCCTCCTCCCCCCCTCCCACATCCCTCCCACTCACATACACACCTCCCCTCCCACCCCACACCCCCCCCACACACACCCCCCCCCCACCCACCTTCCCTCACACGCCCCCTCCCCTCCCCTCCCCCCTACCCATAGCCCCCCCGTCACACACTCCCCCACCTACCTTCCCTCACATATCCCCTCCCCTACCCCCCCTCCATACCCCCCTGCCACACACTCCCCTTCCCTCCTCCTCCTCCCCTACCACACATGAAGAGGAGGGGGATGAGGGTAAATGAGCCACGCCTGCGCAGTTAGGGGCTATGGGTGAGTGGTGGAATATTGCATTGGGGAATGTGTTGCGTTGGGGGACCAGGCCTAATGACTATGGTATGACTGGGACCTAATGGGTCCCACTTAATCTAGTATTTGCTAAATGTATCACTCATGCATCCAATATGCAAATTCCTTCTGGCAAAAAGTCTGTGAATCTCAAGCTCCCAATGACAGAGCTCATTTCAATTAGTTATTTAAATTAAAAAGTACAGCATGGAAACAGGCCCTTTGGCCCACTGAGTCCACATTGACCTGTTCACGCTAGTTCTATGTTATCCCACTTTCACATTCACTCCCTATACACTAGGGGCAATTTACAGAGGGCCAATTAGCCTACAAACCCGTGACTCGGGATGTGGGATGAAATTAGAGAACCTGGAGGAAACCCACGCGGTCACAGGGAGAACGTGCAAACTCCACATACGCAGTCAGCACCCGGGGTCAGGATCGAACACGGGTCCGTGGAGCTGTGAGGCAGCTGCTCTACCAGCTGCACCATTATGCCGCCACAAGCACTGTCATAAGCACTGTTTTCACTTTCCAATTGATAGAAACTTTTGAAACAAGTGTCAATTTGCATGGTGTTCAATCACCTTCCATCAGGTAGCTCTGTCCGATTCTCGAATCCACCTCGATGCAGACATTGGATTTTGTCTGTGGTGCTGGTGTGCTGCAATGCTGACAACTATATTCTGCACACTGGATCTTCCCCTTCACCTGCTGATTGTACTCATGTCTTGCATCACCTGATTTGATTGGATAGGATGCAAAACAAAACTGTATACGTGACAATAAGAAACCTGAACCTAAATCTAAATCTTATCGTCGCTGGCTCTAAATCCTGGAATCATTAACCTACAAACTTGCTGATGACTCAAGGCATGTGTATGAATGAATATCTCTTCACCAACAAATTCTACAACAAATTAAATTCATGTTTTTTAAGTATGCAATGCAAACCATTGAACATTTCTTGCCATAATGATGCAGCATAGTCCAGTTCAGTTTATTATTTTATTTTGCTTATTATTTATTTATTATCATTTTATTAATTAATTAGTTTACTTATTTATTTGTCTATCTGTTTATTTATTTATGGGTTTCTTTTTTATTATTTTAGTTTATTGTCACGTGAACCAAGGTACGGTTGAAGGTTTTTTGTTGTGTGCTATCCAGCCAGCAGAAAGATTATACTTGAATACAATCATGCTGCACACAGTGTTTTGATACAGGATAAAGGATATAACATTTAGTGCAAGATAAAGTCCAGTAAAGTCCATTTAATGATAGTCTAAGGGTCTCCAATGAGGTAGATGGTAGATCAGGACCCCTCTCTAGTTGTTGAGGGGACGGTTCAGTTGCCTGATAACATCTGGGAAGAAACTGTTTTTCTGCTCTTGTTCTTTGCCTTGGATGTTTTGTGGAATGGTGCCGTGCACGGATGTGATCTGTCAGAGCACTGGAGACTGCTGCCATCTAATATAAAACCGCTCCCTCCATAACTCCCTTGTCAATATCTGCCTTCCGCAAAGACCGCTCCCTCCATAACTCCCTTGTCAATCTTCCCATCTCCCCCCATATCTGCCTTCCGCAAAGACCGCTCCCTCCATAACTCCCTTGTCACACTCAAATACACCTGGACCATTTCCGACACTTCCCTACCATTCCTTGACCTCACTATCTCCATTGCAGGTGATAACCGACATACACTATAAACCCACTGACTCCCATGGCTATCTGAACTACACTTCTTCCCACCCTGCTTCCTGTAAGGACTCCATCCCCTACTCCCAATTCCTCCGTCTACGCCGCATCTGCTCCACGGATGAGGCGTTCCACACCAGGACATCTGAAATGTCCTCACTATTCAGGGAACGGGGGTTCCCCTCCTCCACCATAAATGAGGCTCGCACCAGGGTCTCTTCCATACCCCACAACACTCTCTCTCCCTATCCCCGCACTCGCAACAAGGGCCGAGTCCCCCTAGTCCTCACCTTTCACCCCACCAGCCGTCACATACAAAAAGTAATCCTCCGTCAGTTTCGCCACCTCCAACGTGACCCCACTACTCGCCACATCTTCCCATCTCCCCCCCATATCTGCCTTCCGCAAAGACCGCTCCCTCCATAACTCCCTTGTCAATTCTTCCCTTCCCTCTCGGTCCACCCCCTCCCCGGGCACTTTCCCTTGCAACCGCAAGAGATGCAACACTTGTCCCTTTACCTCCCCCCTCGACTCCGTTCAAGGACCCAAGCAATCGTTCCAGGTGCGACAGAGGTTTACCTGCATCTCTTCCAACCTCATCTATTGCGTCCGCTGCTCTAGATGTCAGCAGATCTATATCAGTGAGACCAAGCGGAGGTTGGGCGATCGTTTCGCCGAACACCTCCGCTCGGTCCGCAATAACCAGGCTGACCTCCCGGTGGCTCAGCACTTCAACTCCCCCTCCCACTCCTCCCACTCCGCCTTCGACCTCTCTGTCCTGGGTCTCCTCCATGGCCACAGCGAGCAGCACCGGAAATTGGGGGAACAGCACCTCATATTCCGTTTGGGGAGTCTGCACCCCGGGGGCATGAACATCGAATTCTCCCAATTTTGTTAGTCCTTGCTGTCTCCTCCCCTTCCTCAGCCCCCCTGCTGTCTCCTCCCATCCCCGAGCCTTCTGGCTCCTCCTCCTTTTTTCTTTCTTGTCCTCGCCCCCCCCGCCCCCGATCAGTCTGAAGAAGGGTTTCGGCCCGAAACGTTGCCTATTTCCTTCGCTCCATAGATGCTGCTGCACCCGCTGAGTTTCTCCAGCTTTTTTTGTGTAACCTAATATAAAACCCAATTTAACTTTACCTTCCCTAGTCTGCGTTTGAGATCCAGGCTCAGAGTGCAATACGTCAATTGGAAAGCACAACAGCGCCATCTGCTGGCCAAGATAAACATCAGCCAGCAATACAGCTCCCTGGTCCCACTCAATGTATTGCCAGAGTCGAGAGTTTAATTGTCATATGTGCCCACAATGGAAATATTGAAATTGTTAATACACAGAGAAAATAGCTCAGCATTTAACACGATAATCCCCCAGCATCTGGTGAGCAAACTGGCACCCTTAGGATTCAATACCAGACTATGCAACCGGATCCTGGATTTCCTTTCTGAAAGACCCCAGTCTGTGCGGGTGGGGAAGAACACCTCCTCGGTCATCACACTGAGCACCGGCTCCCCTCAGGGCTGTGTCCTGAGTCCGCTGCTCTTTACATTGATGACACATGACTGTATCGCCAGGTCCACTACTAACCATATCATCAAATACGCGGATGACACAACAGTAGTGGGCCTCATCCGCAATAACGACGACCAGGCATATAGAGAGGAGGTGGAACAGCTGGTGAGCTGGTGCAGCAGGAACAACCTTCTTCTAAATGTGAACAAAACCAAGGAGATTGTCGTCGATTTCAGAAGGAAAATTCAGCCCAGTCACACTCCACTTTGCATCAACAACTCAGCAGTGGAGCAGGTGAAAAGCATCAAGTTTCTGGGGGTGCATATAACGGACACCTTAACCTGGTCCTCAAACATTACATCTCTGGCAAAACGGGCACAGCAGCGGTTGTACTTCCTCCGCAGGTTGAGAAGTTTACACCTCCACCCTCCCATCCTCGCCACTTTCTACAGAAGCACAATTGAGTTGGTCATGACCAGCTGCATCTCTACGTGGTGCGGCAGCTGTACAGCTGCGGACTGGAAGTGCCTTCAGAGAGTGGTGAGGACAGCGGAAAAAATCATTGGGACCTCTTCCTTCCATCATGGACATGGGGTACAAGCGCTGTCTGATTAGAGCTAAGGGCATTACCAGAGTCCCCACACACCCACAATTTGGACTGTTTATACTGCTTAACTCTGGGAGGAGGTACCGCAGCATGAAGAGCGGGACAACCAGGTTCTGCAACAGCTTCATCCCCCAGGCCATAAGATTACTGAACAATCAACAAAACCGAGGCTAGAACTTTTTAAATATCGACACTTTTTTTAAAACTTTTTATATATATTTATTTTACAGAACCATGCACATGAGGCATTTTTATGGATGCACCTAGCACTTTTTACTATTACCTGATTTTGGAGAGTCAAATGCAATGAAATTTCGTTCAAGGTGCACTGTGTCTAGGTGTATATCTGAATGACAATAAAAGTTTTCATTCATTCAAATATATAATTAACAACAAGTCAATAACCACAAAACTGAAGCAAAAAAAACCCGAAAGTCGTTAGTGTAACCATAGAATTTCACAGTTGCTGAGGTTAGTGTTGTGTTGTGTTCAAGAGCCTGATGGTTGTTGGGAAGAAGCTGTTCTTGAACCTGGAGGTCATGGTTTTCAGGCTTCTTCGTGGTCAGGGTGGTGTGTGTCTCTGATGATGCCGGCTGCCTTTTTGGAGGCAACGTCTCCTGTCGATACCTTCAATGGTGGGGAGGTTGGTACCTGTGATGGACCGGGCAGTGTCCACCAGTCTCGGTAATCTCATTTGTTCCGCGGCATTCAAGAAAAGTTGAACAATCCACCCGATAGCTTCCCCCGAATGTTACATATTTATTCCAACTAATATTTTAAATGCTTACCTTTATTAAAAGGCCTTTATTATAGACTATACATTTTCATTCTCAGTTATTCTATTAGACTATGAGACCCATTTGCATACAGACTAATTTTCATAACGGCAAGCTTTTAGTCTTTGAATATTTCAAATATTTCATGCTAACCACAAGTGTCTGTGGACACGTTGATAGAACAAACACATGCTACAACTTCTGGAAATTCACATGTTGTGTCAGATTTTTTTCACACAGAGAGACATTTTTCACACAGAGAGTGATGAATCTCTGGAATTCTCTGCCACAGAAGGTAGTTGAGGCCAGTTCATTGGCTATATTTAAGAGGGAGTTAGATGTGGCTCTTGTGGCTAAATGGATCAGGGGTTATGGAGAGAAGGCAGGTACAGGATACTGAGTTGGATGATCAGCCATGATCATATTGAAGGGCGGTGCAGGCTCGAAGGGCCGAATGGCTTACTCCTGCACCTATTTTCTATGTTTCTATGTTTCTATTCAAACTAGCTCTATCCTATGCACTAGAGCCAATTTATAGATTTGGAGTGTGGAAGGAAACCGGAGCACCCAGGGAAAGCCCACTTGGTCACAGGGTGAACATGCAAACTACAAACAGACAGCACCCGTAGCCAAGATAGAGCCCGGGTCTCTGAGGCCATAAGTCAGCAACTTTACCTCTGCGCCATCGTGCCACCCTAAGTTTTATTGAGAACTAAAGACTTGTCTTCAGTTCGTAAGCAGTTTCCTCCCACATCCCAAAGATTCGCAGGCTTGTAGGTTAATTGACTTTGGTAGCAATTGTCCTTGACGTGCAGGATAGTGTTAGTGTACAGTGCTATTTGGTGCAGGCACGCTGGGCCGAAGGCCCTGTTTCTGCACTGTATGCCTAAGTAAATGGCAAAAGTCCTAACTTGGAATGGCTCTCTGGTCTTGAAGCATTTGTGAGATTATTTGCTAGTACAGGTACCATGCTCTAGATAGTATTTAAGAAAGAAATGCAGATGCTGGAAAATCAAAGGTGGACAAAAATGCTGGAGAAACTCAGCGGGTGAGGCAGCATCGATGGAGCGAAGGAATAGGTGACGTTTTGGGTCTCTAGATAATGTTGCATTGTGTCAAGTCCTTTATTTAATGATTGGCATTAATGATTGTCATAGGAGTCCATCATTTGTACAATTTCCTTTGGAGGTTTTGCCAGGTTTTCAATTTTGTTTACAATTCTTCTATGATTAATCAAAATAACCATCTTGTTTGATTTAAAAAACCATTTGGTGTTTGAATGTTACTTTTAATATGTTAAACTCTCCAAGGAATATGTAATTGGTTGTTATTTTGTCAAAGCAAACTTAGTTCATGCAAGTTAACAATGCTTATCTCCCAGATGACAGACTAAGAGAAAACAAGGGTCTGAGCTATAGGGTGAGGTTGGGCAGGGTAGGACTTTATTCGATGGAGCGCTGGAGGATGAGGGTTGATCTTAAAGAGGTGTATAAGATCATGAGGGGAAAAGATAGAGTGAATGCAGAGAGTCTTTTACCCAGTGTAGGGGAATCAAGAATCAGACAGCGGTTTTAGGTGAGAGGGGAAAGGTTTAATATGAATCTGAGGGGCAACCTTTTCACTGAGAGTGGTGGGTATATGGAACGAGCCGCCAGAGGAGGTATACGATAAGTTTATGTCATAGGAACAGAAGTAGGCCATTCGGCCCATCGAGTCTACTCCGTCATTCAATCAAGGTTGATCTATCTTTCCCTTGCCCCCATTCTCCTGCCTTCTCCCCATAATCCTTGACACCCATACTAATCAAGAAACATTGGTAACAGCATTTAAAAGCATTTATTCACGTTATCCTGTATCTGTACGGTACCCGGACATGGCGTAGAAGGACAAGAAGCCGAAGCAAAGAAGTGGAAGCCAAATAACAGAACGGAAACGACGCCAAATAACCGAACGGACGGGACGCTAAAAGCCAACTAACCGAAAGGGCGCAATGCCGAAAAGCCACATAATGGACATGACGTCGCCGGGGGTGGGACTTGTCAGCATCCATCACATCACTGGCCGGGGGAGACGGGAGGGTGGGGGTCATTGACCCACACAAGACCGCCCGGGGCTGGAGGGTGACTGGGCGCTCTGCACCCGAGCACCAAGGTGTAAGCGGCCGAAGGAGCGCATCCCTAAGGACAGCCCCCACTCTTCCCCCCCAGGGTCAGCGCTGTCCGACCATGGCGGCCCTCCACCTCATATCCCCCGTGCAGCCGCACTGACGGGCTGTGGGTCGGTAGCGCACACACATAGGGGGCCGGGTGGAGCATTGTTGGGGACAGTCTGGTCCTTCCGCCCACCCAGAGTCACTGACCGCGATGCACCACCACCGGACCCAGACACCACACACCGGGTGATTCACCCCGCCCGCCTCGGCCACGGGACAGATGACCCGGGGCGCTGGCAGCTCAGTAATTCGCTTTTAAAACATGGGGAGGGACACAAATTCCCTGGAGGGCCGATGACAAGTGTGCATGACAACGAACAATTTAATCTCCTCCCACTCCACTCCCCCCCCCCCCCCCCCCACAACAATAAGCACGTGATTATTATCTAAATACAGTAATACCGTCTGGCTGCGTATTTAACAGTGTCATTTTCACAACGGTGTCGAGTACATTGTACTTTCCCCCCCCACAGACGATACTCTCAAACCACATACATTATCTCTATTACCCCTCTACATAAAAACAAAGTGTCAATGCCCCTTCAAGGTCTACTAATCCACCCATAGCTTCAGTTGCAGGTACAGCTGTAGGGATTTGGCGCTCGGAACAATTACTGCATTAGAAGATCATCTGAGCATCTTGAAATCAATCTCCTGAGCACGATTGAAAGATAGCCGAGCGATGCGGTATCGATCTGCCCACATCGCACAGAGTGGAAAAGAATGAAATGGAAATTGCAACTTATACAATGTGTCATCAATACATCGATCCACATTCCTCAGTAAATGTAATTGTGTTTTGACCATGTACTAATGACGCCGAGTTCCTTTGAATAAAATTCATGGGAGAATTTCTTAAAACTCACTGTCATTGCTCCAGACCGCGAGCACGGGCCTCTTCTAGTGTGCAGGTAGCCACATTATTTTATTCTTCCACGTTATTTTATTCTCTCGCTCTCTCTCTCTCCTCTCTCCCCTCACCCTTCTCTCTCTCCCTCTCTCCCTCCATCCCTCATTCTCTCTCCCTCTCTTGCTGTGTCTCTGTCTTTCGCTCTCTCCCTCCCTCCCTCTCTCTCTCCTGCTCCCCATCTCGTCTCTCTCGCTCCCTCACTCCCCCTCTCTCACCCTCTCGCCTCGGCATTCCTGGAATCATTTGCCATTTTGCCGGGACGGCTGCATCTGCGGTTCCTTCATGTTAGGAGGGGGATGCCCTGGCCTAATGCGGCTCCTGGTTCATTCCCTCCGCAGGTGCCACCTAGCCCGCTAAACGGCAAATGCTGGAACAATTGAAAGACAAAAATGATGGAGAAACTCGGCGGGTGAGGCAGCATCTCATCCACCGAATTTCTCCAGCATTTTTGTCCACCCACACTATTTAGTAATTTGTACCCGTTATTTAGGGATGTTATATGAATTTAAAAATAATAAGTTTATGCGAGTTATTTTCTTTCTCACCTTCAAGGTTAGTTCTTCTGTTTGCCTTTATTTGCTTCAGTTTTATTTAGTGTTATTTATCTTGTTGTGGTTGGAGCTTTTGAACGATTTAAACATATCGGATTTTTTAAATTCATATAAATTCATAGCGTCGCCCGAGCGCCAAATCCCTTCAGCTGTACCTGCAACTGGAGCTACGGGTAGATTAGTAGACCTTGAAAGAGGCATTGGCACTTTGTTTTTATGTAGAGGGGTAATAGAGAAGGGCTCCGGGCCGCGAGCTCACTTACTGAATGATACAGACGTCCTGACTGAAAACCACACCCTTCCGATCAATTATTTTAGGATAAGCCTTTCAAGAGAACTTGTTACTTTTTGCTTTGCCCATTTTCAAAATATAGAATTTTGAATTTGCCGTTTGATTGGTACAAAGAGACTACAAAGCTCGTAATATCTATTTTTTTTACACACTGTAACTTTCCACATTTCTACTTTTGGGTATGTACTGTATGTGGCAATTATGGCTCATGGAATTTTCTCCCACACTACTAGTTATATTCGTAACAACATATTTAAATGTGTGAAATTTTCGATCTTTCCCAACCCATTAAAAAAATGCCTGAAGAAGGGACTCAACCCTAAACGTCCCCTAGCCATTCACTCCATACATAGACAGAAAATGATGGTGTAACTCAGGGGGCCAGGCAACATCTCTGGAGAGAAGGAATAGGTAGCGTTTTGGGTCGAGACCCTTCTTCGGACCCTCCATAGATCCAGCCTGACCTGCTGAGTTCTCCAGAACTTTATGTTTTGCTCTTAAAATAAATCCGTGGTCCGCTGAAGAAACAACACGATAGACCACTCAGGAAGTGCCAGTTTTGCTGTACACTTCATACTGTAGAACATATCATGATACACCCCGGTGATTTAATGGGGTTAGATTATTTTTTTTAATCGAGTACCCACCCTATGTACCTAATATCAGATTTAAATTGGAATTACGATTTTTTTGTTTTCCTATTTGTCAATTTTTCATGCCCGATTATTTGGCGGCCAATCAACCGCTGTCTCTAAGGGGGTTGCATCCAATCACCGGCCAGCTTCCCTTCAAATTCCCGTCCAATCAACAAATTGGTCTCCTCCTGTCCAATCAGCCGCTGTCTACAAGGGCATTGTGTCTAATCACATAATGCGCGGGTCACTCAACAGCCAATCAGACGCAGTATCCGAGGGGCATTGCGACCAATCAGCGACCAGCTTCCCTTACTGAGATACCTAACTTTATTTGACTGAGTTACTGATACAATATGTATGTAATCATCATACCCAGAGCTTATAGGCTCAAATGGCCCTGAAGTTTACCGTATTACAAAAAATTGATCATGGGGGGCTCTACCCCCCATTCCTTCCCAATCTCTGCCTCACGGACCTTAGCATACCATTCGTTCCTAAAACCCATTTCCATCACTGATTGTGGTATGTGTCTTTAAATTTTAGACTGCCCGTAATATTGTGGGTGGGATTTATGACGTATTTTAGGGCATGTTTGGAGCTAAGTTTCTTGTGCGGAAGCTTAGTTTTTAGTTTAGTTTCGGACCAGCATGGGGAATGTTTACCCTTTGACCATGCGAAGTGTAACAGAGACACGAGGAGTTTTCTAACATTTAATACAATAAGCTGGAGTTCGATGAAGATTATAGTGTACGAGTCAGAAGAAGTTTGGACGTACGTTATTGTTTTTCATCAACAATAAAGAATTTATTAATCAAAAGACTTTTTTGAAGATTTATCTGTGAAGAAGCTCCGAAGGTCCCCGAAGGAGAGCTTGCATGCGTACACAGACATTTCCCTTAACCATGTAGTCCATTTAGTGGCTAGAGGGAGTAATCTCTTGAACAATATAAAAATCTTCTGCTACAATGCATATTCGGGAAAAAGATTAAACATATGGCAAATATGTTATTGCTGCCTTTGTGTCGGGGAAGGGTGAAAGTTGCAGTTGAATAATTTGCAATTTCCATTTCATTCATTTCCACTCTGTGTGATGTGATGTCCTCAGATGATCTTCTAATGCGCCGCGGGCCGTCTATCCCCGCGACCGCGGGGGGGTGAATCACTCGGTGTGGGTCAGGGTCTGGGGTCTGGGGATCGGGGGGGTGAATCACCCTTGTGTGGGGGTCAGGGTCCGGTGGAGGGGCATCGCGGTCAGTGACTCTGGGTGGGCGGAGGGACCAGACTGTCCCCAACTCTGCTCCACCTGGCCCCGTGTGTGTGTGCGCTGCCGCCCCACAGCCTGTCACAGTGCGGCTGCACAGGGGAGATGACGCGGTGGGCGGCCATGGCTGGAGACGCTGACCCCGGGGGGGCAGAGTGGGGACTGTCCCGATGGATGCGCTCCTTCGGCCGCTTACACCTTGGTGCTCGGGTTCAGAGCGCCGAGTCACCCTCCAGCCCCAGGCGGTCTAGTGTCGGGCAATGACTCCCACCCTCCCGTCACCCACGGCCAGTCATGTGATGGACGCAGGCGTCTGGACCAATCGCTGACAAGTCCCGTCCCCCCCCCCCCCCCCCCCCCCCTGTCCGTTATTTGGCTTTTCGGCATTGCGTCCCGCCCTTTCGGTTATTTGGCTTTTCTGTGTCCTAAGCTTTTGGTTATTTGGCTTTTCTGTGTAGTTTCCGTTCGGTTATTTGTCTTCCACTTCTTCACTTCGGCTTGTCGTCCTTCGACGCCACCTCCGCGCACTGTGGGTGACTCGATTGTAATCATGTTTTGTCTTTCCATTGACTTGATAGCTGCAACAAAAGCTTCTCACTGTACCTCAGTACTCGTGACAATACACTAAACCAAACTAAACTAAACTGTTGAATTTGTTAACAGTATTTGGTGACATGCCAAAGCTCCTTAAACGTGGCACTAGCATAAAATAAACTAAAAGCTACTGGTGCGACACGGTGGCACAGCAGGAAAGCTGCTGCTTTACAGCGCCAGACACCCAGGTTCAATCCTGACTACGTGTGCTGTCTGTACGGAGTTTGTACATTCTCCCTGTGACCTGCGTAGCTTTCTCCGGCTGCTCCGGTATCTTCCCACATTCCAAAGACGTCCAAGTTTGTAGGTTAATTGGCTTGGTATTATTGTAAATTGGCCCTTGTGTGTGTAGAATAACATCAGTGAGCGGGGATCGCTGGTCAGCATGAACTGCGTGGGCCAAAGGGCCTGTTTCTGCGCTGTCTCTCTAAATTAATCTAAACTAAAATTACATAGATGAGAAAGCTTTAGAAGGCCTAACATGGGCAAATGGGACTAATATAGATGGGACATTGGGTCGGCATGGACGAGTTGGGCTGAAGGGCCTGTTTCAGTGTTGCGTGACTCTGTATAGAATTAGAATTGACAGACTCTTGGCATTTGCAAGTGATGCATGGCCTCCTAATATAAACCAGCATATAAACCACATAAGCTGGAAAATCTTCATTCCTCTCAGCATGTGCTGGCATGCTGTCTGCCCAACCCTCCATATTTCAACAAGAGAGTATTCCTGTTGTACAACCCCCACGAGAATGTGGACAACATTATCATGATCAGGACCGAGCACAGATTCTGAGTTGTGTGCAGGGTTTGAAGCCGTGGTGCATGCTTCAAACGTTTCCAATCAGCAAGGGGGCGATTGGCAAATCTCTCTCAGGGTTCCTGTGAAGCCAGTGATCATTGAGGGACAGTCCCTTGTCAGGCTGTTGCTTTGCTGGCTGCCATTGTCAAGTTGTTAAGAAATACAACTCAGTTACAGAGGTAGACAAAAATGTTGGAGAAACTCAGTGGGTGAGGCAGCATCTATGGAGCGAAGGAAATAGGCAATGTTTTGGGTCGAAACCCTTCTTCAGACAGTTACAGAGGATAAGAACAGCATGGTTTGAAAGATAAGCTCTATTTCCTGCCTTCTTCGGGCGTTTGAGGCAGCAGAAGTCTGCAGCAGGGCGATACCATCTGGTTCGACAAAGGGCGTATGCTCTGGGTTGGCGCCAAGCTGTGGCAACTGAGCTGCTGTTTCTGTTTGTTGTTATTAGCCTGACTGAGGTCAGTTGACAGGGCTCACCACGGGGAGGTCGACAACATGAGCCCCTCTATTTCCTGTCACTGAATACTAGACTATCTAATCTTTAGTCAATGGTAACTATGGGCAAATTGGGTCAAACGGCCTGTTTCTGGGCGGAATAGTTATGACTATTATGACCAATACGTCCACTCCATGAAATGAAGCCCCTGTTTTATAATGGTATTTTAACTAGTTTCAAGGATTTAAAAGAGTCAAGAGGGTGGCATGGTGGCACAGCGACAGAGTTGCTGCTTTACAGCACCAGAGACCCAGGTTCAATCCTGACCACAGGTGCTGTCTGTACGGAGTTTGTATGTTCTCCATGTGACCACTGGGTGACGCCAGCAATGGCTGCCTCGCCAACAGTCTGTCCAGCCCTTCCTTCTTTGTTGTTTGTTTGTATGGGCTAAATGTATGTTTTTAGTCCTCTTTAGCTTGTTTTATGTGGGGGATGTGACCTCGGGAGCTCCAAGCCACAGGAGCTTCAATCGCCCCGACTGCGAATGGTTCGGGCACGGGAGCTTCGACCGACCTGACACGAGAGCTATGATCACCCCAACACGGGGGCTTCAACCACCGACTGCGGGAGCTTCGATCGCCCCGACTGCAGATGGTTCGACTGTCCCGCCCGTGAGAGAATAAGGAAGAAGTAGATTGGAACTTATTGCCTTCCATCACAATGGGGAATGTGGGGAATCCGCTGTGGTGGATGTTTATACTAAATTTTATGTAGTTGTGTGTCCTGTTGCTTTTTTTTAGTATGACTGCAATTCGTAATTCGAGTTGCGCTGTACATTGCACATTGGACAATGTGACAATAAACTGACCTTTGAACCTTTGACCGTGTGGGTTTTCTCAGGGTGCTCCGGTTTCTTCAAATATTCCAAAGATGTACAAGTTTGTTGGTTAATTGGTTTCTGTAAATTGTCCCTAGTGTGTTCCTAGTGGTAGTGTATGGTGTGATCGCTGGTCGGCATGGATACGGTGGGTCGAAGGCCTGTTTCTACACTGTATCTCTAAAGTAAAGTAAGGTCTAAAGTCACTCAACATTTCCATCTGCAAGTTATCCATCCCACTTTCTTATCCACTCCCTGCACACAAGGCTCAATATTTGCAGAAGCCAATTCACCTGCATTTGGGATGTGGGATGTGGGATGTGGGATTTGGGAGGAAACCGGAGCATCTGGAGGAAACCCAGGCAGTCATAAAGAGAACGTGCAAACTCCACACATAGACAACACCAGAGGACAGGATGTTCATTGGCTATATTTAAGAGGGAGTTAGATGTAGCCCTTGTGGCTAAGGGGATCAGGGGGTAGGGAGAGAAGGCAGGTACGGGATACTGATTTGGATGATCAGCCATGATCATATTGCATGGCGGTGCAGGCTCGAAGGGCCGAATGGCCTACTCCTGCACCTAATTTCTATGTTTCTATGTTTCTATGAATCTGGCCTCTCTGACACCACTCCTGACACATGTTGCTATATTTAAGAGGGAGTTAGATGTGGCCCTTGTGGCTAAAGGGATCAGAGGGTATGGAGAGAAGGCAGGTACAGGATACTGAGTTGGATGATCAGCCATGATCATATTGAATGGCGGTGCAGGCTCGAAGGGCTGAATGGCCTACTCCTGCACCTATTTTCTATGTTTCTATGTAACCTGGGACTTTGGTGTGGTGAGGTGGCTGCCTTTGTATTGAGTGGTAAGAGCAACTGAAATGGGCAAAGCATATTGAGTCTGTGCCAAACCACATTGTGCCACAACCGGTTTGTCTTCAATCCTTTCTTTACCTGCTGCCATCACCTTGTAAAATGTTGTAAATCATCTTGGAACCTGCAAGTATAAGGTGACACAGTGGTGCAGCTGCTGGAGCCACTGCCTCATGGCACTAGAGACCCAGGTTTGATTCTCACCTCTGTAGTGCCTGTGTGGAGTTTGCACGTTCTCTCTGTGCCCACATGGGTATCCATCAGGTGCTCCAATTTTCTCACACGTCCCAAAGACGCATGGTTTGTGGGTTAATTGGCCCCTGTAAAATTGCTCCCTAGTGTGCAGGGAGTGGATGAGAAAATGGGAGCACTAGTGTAAATAGGAGATTGATGGTCAGTGTGGACTCGGTGGGGTGAGTTGGACACCGGACACTCCCACTTCCCCCCTCTCCCATCAAGCAAGAGGTACTGAAGTGGGAAAACGCACACCTCCAGATTCAGGGACAGTATCTTCCCAGCTGTTATCGAGCAATGGAAACATCCTATCACTATCTAGAGTGCAGCCCTGACCTCCCATCTACCCCCATTGGAGGCCCCTGCTCTACTTTTAATCCAACTTTATTGGACTTTACCTTGCACTAAACCTTATTCCCTTTATCCTGCAAATGTACACAGTGGATGGCTTCATTATAATCATGTATAGCCTTTCTGCTCGCTGGTTAGCACGCAACAAAAGCTTTTTACTGTACCTCTGTACATGTGACAATAAACTAAACTAACTATTTTGTGAATATTTACTTTGTGATGAACTGTTAAGTTCCTGCAAACATTCTGTCTAAAGACTCAGTGGCGCAGCAGTAAAGATACTGCCTTACAGCACCGGAGACCCATGTTCCATCCTGACTACGGGTGCTGTCTGTATGAAGTTTGTACATTCTCCCTGTGATCTGTGTAGATTTTCTCCAGGTGCTCCGGTTTCCTCCCGCATTCTAAAGGTTTGTGGGTTTGGTAAAATTGTAAATAGTCTCTCGTGTGTAGGATAGTGTTAGTGTGCGGGGATCGTTGGTCAACATGGACTCAGTGGGCTGAAGGGCCTGTATCCTCGCTGTATCTATGAACTAAGCTAAACTTAAATGCTTTTAACAATTATCCATGTGTAAGAAAGAACTGCAGATGGACAAACAAGAGGACATGACTTCAGAATTAAGGGACAGAAGTTTAGGGGTAATATGAGGGGGAACTTCTTTACGCAGAGAGTGGTGGCGGTGTGGAATGAGCTCCCAGTGGAAGTGGTGGAGGCAGGTTCATTGGTATCATTTAAAAATAAATTGGATAGGCATATGGATGAGAAGGGAATGGAGGGTTATGGTACGAGTGCAGGCAGGTGGGACTAAGGGGAACAAAATTTGTTCGGCATGGACTTGTAGGGCCGAGATGGCCTGTTTCCGTGCTGTAATTGTTATATGTTATATATGTTATATGCTGGTTTAAACCAAGGGTAGAAACAAAATGCTGGAGTAACTCAGCGGGTCAGACAACATCTCTGGAGAGACACAAAAAACTGGAATATCTCCAGAGATGCTGCCTATCCCGCTGAGTTACTCCAACTTTTTGTGTCTAACGAATATCCATGCCATTTCTTTCACCTCGTCTTGTATTTTTTACACCATTTGTTGAAAAGAACCATTGAGAGTATTACAGGGTTTGCTGCCTGGTCCTTGGTAATGATACATACAATAAAGAGCCAGAAAGACAGGAAATGTCTTATTGTGGTCAGTCAGCCCAACAACCCTTGCCCGTATTTCTACTCTGTTGTAACTTAGTCATAAAGCCCGAGTGGAAAAAGAGCCATTTTTGTGGTTAGTCTCAAACCTTGTGAAATGCTTAATCGACCCTGAGCAACAGGAACTGCAGATGCTTGTTTACAAAACCAAAACACAAAATGTGCTGGAGTAACTCAGTGGGTCAGGCAGCATCTCTGGAGAACATGGACAGGTGTCCGAAGAAGGGTTCCAACCCGAAATATCACCCATCTTTTTTCCCCAGAGATGTGGCTGAGCCGCTGAGTTGATCCAGCATTTTGTGTCTATCATTTTTCCAATTCCAACCTGCAAATGAATAGGTGATTTTTAGGGTCGGGACCCTTCTGCAGATTGATTTTGTGGAGGGGTGGGAGGGGAGAAGGCTGAAAGAGGAATCACAGATGTGGGAGCTATAAGAGAGGGTCTCACAGAAGTCTCATCAGAGAGAGGAGGAGAACTTCAAAGTAGGAAGGCCTTGAGGAGATTTTGCAATGGAAAAGTAAAATGCAGACACAAGGAACTACAGATGCTGGTTTACAAAAAAAGACACAAAGCACTGGAGTATCTCAGCGAGTCAGGCAGCATCTCTGGAAGACATGGATAGGCGATGTCTTCAGCAGTATAGCAATATGCAGAGGTCCATTTTTAGCTTGTTTGGCATAGAAACAAGGAAACATAGAAAATAGGTGCAGGAGGCCATTCGGCCCTTCGAGCCAGCACCGCCATTCATTGTTCGAGGAGGAGCCATCTTGGAGGAACGGCTGCTAACCAGCAGCCGTCCGTTAAACTCGCTTTTTAAAAAAAAGTTTTTAGTTAGTCCTGTCTCATCCGTTTGGAGAAATGTGGGGTGAAGGGGGCAATTTTATTTCTAGGTCCCTACCTGGTCGGTGAGGCAGCTTTTACTCCGGGCTGCCCGTCGACCCGTCCTCGTGGCCTACCAGCGGGCTTGGAGTGCCGTTTCCTGGTGGGGACCGCCCAGCACCTCGGCCTCGGTGGCGGCACAGCGCTGGAGCGCTATCGCGGAGCGGAGCGGGCGATGCCTTGCCTGGGTCGCCGCGCTGGATTGACACGCTGGAGTTCCGGTGAGCTGAGACCGCCGAGTTCAACACCTCCGGGCTGCGGATCTGCGGAGTGGAGCGGGCGGCGCCGATTTCAACATCGGGAGCCTGGGAGCTCCAAACCGGCGCAGCCTTGTCGACTTCGGAAGCCGCGGTCTCCAGCTAGAAATCGGCCTTTCCAGGTGGCCCAGCCGCTGAGTGGACTCTCCCGACGCCGGGT
Source organism: Leucoraja erinaceus (assembly GCF_028641065.1). NCBI lineage: Eukaryota > Metazoa > Chordata > Chondrichthyes > Rajiformes > Rajidae > Leucoraja > Leucoraja erinaceus. The sequence continues at coordinate 133,532 of NC_073389.1, read as the reverse complement.
CAACACCACCCGGTGAGAACGGCCAGGAACATCGGGCCTCCGTGGAGGCAACTGTGGTGGCCTCAATAGGCCTGACTTTGGGGTGAACTTGGGGTTGGGGACTGGACATTGTGTCAAAAAGTGATTTTATTGTCTGTACGTAATCCTGTTAGTCTTTGTCCAAGATGGCTGCCGTGAAGAGAGAGTGGACGCTGGCGCGCTTTGGCTGCCGCTGCCCTCTCTTCACATCGTGTTTTTGATTTTCTGTTTTTGGACTGAATTCTGTTTTTAGTTTGTGTCTCTGTGATGTCTTTATTATTTATTTTACTCTGATTATATGTTTATATTCCTCTTAATCTATGTAAGGTGTCCTTGAGATATCTGAAAGGTGCCCAATAAATAAAATGTATTATTATTATTATTATTGTGATCATGGCTGATCATCTTGCAAACATAGCACAAACACTTTTTATGACTGACTTTAAAATTGATTGATTGATTTATTGAAAGGTACAGCGTGGAAATAGGCCTTTCGGCCCATCGAGTCCACACCGACCATCGATCACCCATTCACATTAGGTCCTGTTATGGGAAGACAAAAATGCTGGAGACACTCAGCGGGTGAGGCAGCATCTATGGAGCAAAGGAAATAGGCAACGTTTCAGGTCGCGACCCTTTTTCAGGCCCAAAACATTGCCAATTTCCTTTGCTCCTAGATGCTGCCTCACCTGCTGAGATTCTGCAGCATTTTTGTCTACCTTTGATTTTCCAGCATCTGCAGTTCCTTCTTAAACAGGTCTTTGTTACGGGTATTTTTAAAGCAGAGAATGACAGGTTCTTGTTCTTGAATCAACGGTTATTGGGAGAAGGCTGGAGAATGGGGTCGAGGGAAAACTAGATCGGGCATGATCAAATGGCGGAGCAAACTTGATGGGCCGAATGGCCTAGTTATACCACTTTCCCCATTCACTACACACTAGGGAGCAATTTACAGAGGCAAAGTAACCTACAAACCTGCACGGCTTTAGGATGTGGGAGGTAACCGGAGCACTCAGAGGAAATCCATGGTCACATAGAGAATGTACAAACTCAACACAGACAGCACCTGAAGTCAGGATTGAACCCTGGTCCATGGGGCTGTGAGGCAGTCGCTCTACCAGTTGTGCCACTGTGCCACACAAATTAAACACTGTGAAGTTGTCAATGTAGCTTTGGTGGCAGCTCAGATAATTAACCCTGTAATGTCACTTATTCTGTTGAATCTGCTGTTCCTTAGGTGACTTACAGTTCATGTTCTAACCTGCATTCTGAATCATGATGGATAGGCACTATCAAGGCCCAAAATGCCAACCTCAGGTTTTCAACAGAGCAGTAGAACCCTTCCAAGATTTGAGATGCATAAAACTATAATTGGACAAACTTGGATTGTTTTTTCTGGACCACCAGAGGCTGAGGGGAAACCTGATAGAAGTAGATGATGGTCTGAGAGGCAGAGATGGGGTAGACAGTCAGAATCTTGTCTCAGAGTAGAAATATAAAAGACTAGAACGGCTAGAGTTTTAATGTGAGAGGGACAAATGACAACAGGCTTTTATGGCCAAGTTAATGCACTAACATTTTTGACAATTCACAGTTTCTGTTTCGTCCCAGCTGTTATCAGGTGACTGAACCGTCCTCTCACTAACTAGAGAGTAGTCCTGTGGTACCATCAACCTCATTGGAGACCCTTGGACCATCTTTAAACTGACTTTACTGGACTTTATCTTGCACTAAACATTATAGCCTTTATCCTGTATCTGTGCACTGTGGATGGCTTGATATAGCTTTTCACAGCTATAATCATGCATAGATTTTCCGCTGACTGGTTAGCATGCAAGGAAAGCTTTTTACTGTATGTGTACGTGTGACAATAATTAACTTGGCTAAACGGTGATCTTGAACGATACAGGATGGCGCCAGAAACATGGCGACTCAGTGCAATATTCTTACACTCTTGAACTGAAGCATGAACGTGCTGATATATAGTAAGATTTTTACTGAACCTCTGACAAAAGTTTAAGGGAGGTATGCGGGGCTGGGTTTTGTTTTATGCAGAGGGTAATGGGTGCGCGGAACATGCTGCCAGGGGTGGTGGTGGAGGCAGGTGCAATAGTGGCATTTAAGATACAATTAATGGGAATACCGGTATTTACATAGGCACATGGACATGCAGCGAGAGAAGTGATATGGATTACATGTAGGCTAAGGAGATTAGTTTACCTTGGCATCATGTTCTGCACAGACATTGTGGGCTGAAGGGCCTGTTCTCGTGCTGTACTGATCTGTGTTCTGTTATTGATATTTAGGTTAAAATTAATAAAGTTATGAGAAGCATAGATTGGAAAAATCAAATACTAGAGGGCAAAGCTTTAAGGTGAGAGGCCAATGTTTAAAGGAGATGTGCAGACGTGTTTTTTTTTACACAGAGGGTAGTGAGCACCTGGAACACACTGCAAAGGCAGATACAATAATGGCGTTGAAGAAATGTTTAGACAGGCACATGGATACACAGGGAATGGACAAGTATGGATTATGTGCAGGTTGATAACAGAGTGTTTTTGCATCATGTTTCTAGCACACTTTACCCATCCTTTTGATAATGATCAAAGGAAACAATAATAGTCATGAAGACTTTTAGATGTTGATGCATCAACGTCTGACACAATTAAGAGAAACAGCAGAGTCCATGTTGACCTAATTAAGATGGTCACCTGACCAAGACAAACAAATTGTTGATGTTGACCTAATTCAGACTCTCCAGTTACTTGGCCTGATAGATGTAATTCAACAATTACACATGAAGATGGTGTCAACATCAAACAGTGGGAATGCTAGAGGCCCATTAATTAGCAACACACTAAACTGGAGGTACAGCACCTCATATTCCGCTTGGGTAACTTACAACCTAGAAAGTGCTGGAGTAAGTCAGCGGGTCAGGCAGCATCTCGAGTACATGGATAGGCAATGTTTCGTGTCGGGACCCATCTTTGGACTGAACCATATGAAAATTGAATCTCCAATTTTATTAAATACTTTCCTCCTCTCTCCTTTTCCTGTTCTCTCCACCCTAGTGCACACTTATCTTTCCACAATCTCTTCCTATCTCCCCCCCGCACACTCGCCTCTTCCACCCACATCACTCCCTCTGACTGTATATTTCATTCCTCCTCTTCTCTCCGTATCTGACATCCTTTTGTCTCTTTTTCATCCAGCCTTTATCTTTTATTCAACCTATTTGCTAATCAACCCCGCCCACCATCACTTGTGTCCACCTATCACTTACCAGGCTTTGTCCTACTCCCACCTCTCTTTTCTAGCTTGTTCAAGAAGGAACTGCAGAAGCTAGAAAAGAGAAGGTAGACAAAAATGCTGGCAAAACTCAGCGGGTGCGGCAGCATCTACGGAGCGAAGGAAATAGGCAACATTTCGGGCCGAAACTCTTCTTCGTACAGCCTGAAGAATGGTTTTGGCCTGAAACTTTGCCTATTTCCTTCGCTCCGTAGATGCTGCCGCACTCGCTGAGTTTCTCCAGCATTTTTGTCTCTTTTCTAGCTTTCTCCCACAGTAGCTTCCTAACCCGCTGAGTTACTCAAGCACTTTATGATTTACTGTAGACATAACAATACAGCTATCTCCAAATATACAACAAGATTGCTTGACAACAGGTAGGGATCCTTCAAAATTGCATTTAAAGTGGATTCAACCCTCTTCCGTCAGGTAAGAAGTACAGAAGCTTGAAAACGCAAGCCTCCAAATTCAGGGACAGTTTCTTTCCAGCTGTTAGCAGGCAACTGAACCATCCTATCACCAATTGGAGAGTGGTCCTGATCTACCACATTGGAAACTGTCAGACTCTCCTTAATTGGACTTTACAGGACTTTAGATTAGTTTGGAGCAACAGCGTGGAAACAGGCCCTTCGACCACCGAATCTGCGCCAGTCAACAAAAGTATACGAGTTCTATCCAATTCGTTCGGGCCAATTTCCAGAAGCCAATTAACCACCAGACTGCACGTCTTTGGAATGTGGGAGGAAACTGCAACGCCCTTAGAAAACCCTTGCAGTCACACGGAGAACATACAAACACCGTACAGATAGAACCCATAGTCAGGGTCGAACACGTGTCTCTGGCATTGTAAGGCGGCAACTCTCCAGCTGTGCCACCGTGCCGCCCAGATCTTGCACTACATGTCATTCCCTTTACCCTGTGGAAGGCTTGATTGGAATCATGTATTATCATTCCGCTGACTGGTTAGAACACAACAAATGCTTTTAACTGTACCTCGGTACACGTGACAATAAACTAAACTAAAGTGAACTAAACTGGGTGGTGATGTTCATGGGCAGGATGTGGTGGGAGCAGAGAGTGATTGCAAAATATGAGTAAATATCACCGTGTTTGCTTCTGGTATTTTATTGTAATGGCTTGTGCATGTTTTGAAGCAGTGGTCTGGAATTGATCTGACCTCAGATGTGACCAACTAGAGATACAGTGGTAAACAGAACAAAGTATTGCCGTGTGAGATTCCGCGATCTATTGCTCCAGTTTTCTCCGGTGTCAGGTAAAAGGGAAAATTATCCCCACAATCTAATTCCCTGCATCAACCACTCTGACAGGAAAACTCCATTAAAAAAAGAAAGATTTTTCCAAAATTTGAGTATAAGCTTTTTTCCCATTATTAGCCCGTAATTAAGTAAGTTCTTTTGAAACACGTTTAATTCGGGGTTACCTTCCGATATTCCAAAAATGATCCATTCTGCTTTTGGTACAAATTTTATTTTAAATAATTTTGTGAAGATTTCAAATATTTTGTTCCAGAATTTTTGGATTTTTATACAGAAAACAAAAGAGTGCGCTATGGTAGCTTCTTGTGACTGACATTTATCACAAATGGGTGAGACATTGGGGAAAAGTTTATTTATTTTAGTTTTTGAATAATATAATCTATGTAATGTTTTATATTGAATTAGAGTATGTCTAATAAAAATGTGGATTTCAAACATGTTCGAAACACTACACTTGGAAGAGATGAGACTCCTCCTAGCAGGCAAAGCAGATCACTTCCAAAAGACGTGGTCTGCATTTACGGAACTATTACAAGCATAAGGTGCAAAAGTAATTTAAAATATAAATGGTACCAGGATCTGGTAACGGGGGGTATAAAATAAATTTTAAAAAAACACGGTTGGTATATCCTTTTTTGCGTAGTTTTGTGTTACAATAGAGCGACTGTTTTTCCTTTTTTTTCCTTTTCTTTCTAGGGTCTATTTCCTTTCTTTACTTCCTTCTCTAACTTCTTCCCTAAGGGACTTTCCTGCACCTTCACGATTCTTGCTCACTTTCCTTACTTCTTTTATTTCTACCTTTTTTAAAGCTCAAAAAACGAAGTGGTACAACAAATGTAATAAGATATATGTGATGTGTATTACTGTAATTTACTGTACTTCTAATAAAAATAAAATTTAATAAATAAATAAATAAATGAAAAATAAAGAATAATAAAAAATTAAGGAAAAAAAAACAAAAACAAAAAATCAAGAAAGATGGATGTTAATTTTGATGACACAAGCAACTGTGGTCTGCAAGATGATTGAACCTGGAACAAAACACAATGTGCTGGAGGAACTCAGCGGGACAGGCAGCGTATCGAGACCCTTCTTCAGATTAATTGTAGTTGGGAGGGGGGGGAGAGAAAGATGGAAAAGAGAGGTGGGGGGGGGGGGGGTGGAATTTAAACTTTAAGACCTTTAGACTTTAGACATTGAAAGGAGACAAAAGAGTGTCAGGTATGGAGAACAAAGGAGTGAAATGTGAAGCCCAGGTTGAGGGTGGAAGGATGATGGGTGTGGTGGGTAGATGGAAACCGATAGGGGAATAGTGGGAGAAATGGGTGCTCGCTGGGACGGGGGGGAAAGGGTAAACGAGTAAAAGGTGGAAAGGGAAGGGCACAGGAAAATGAAGGGGGGGGGGGGGGGGGGCGGTGCTGGGGAAGGACTTTATAACTTACAATTGGAAGATTCAAAGTTCATACTGTTGGGTTGTCAGCTTCCCAAGTGGAATATGTTCCTCCAGTTTGATTTTACATAACCTGTGAAAATGCAGTTGCCCAGATAACTTGAATCATTAGAATTCACTCGTCCAGAGGGTCATAGACGGTCAATAACTGAGTGTATCCGGCAAGATGGGGCTGAGGTTAATGATGGCCAAAGATCTTCTTCAGTGGAGGACCAGGCACAAGCGATGAATGGCCATCTCATCCTTCTGATCTTTTCCTTGTTCCTTCTTAATCAAAGGGAGGACTGTAATGAATATTTTAAAATCTAAAATATATTTATTAATTGGATTGGGAGGGTGTTTAAGCCTCTGGGCCAATTGCAGGCTTATGGGACTAACCCAATATGTCTGATCGGAATGTACAAGATGGGCCAAATGGCCTATTTCCACTCTATGACTTTAATGGACTGTAATTTAAAAATACAACAGAATGAAGAATGTAAAGGTCCAATTAATTCATTTGACAACATGCATGTTAAGAATTTAAAGTATCAATAATCAGTCGGACTAATAATGTTGGAGTAACTCAGCAAGTCGGGCAGCATCTCTGGAGAAGGACAGACAATGTTTCAGGTCAGGACACTCCTTCAGACTGAGAAAGAGTCAAGCTGTAATTCCGGTTCCTAAACTTACCCCCCTTAGTCAAACACCCAAAATGAGCACTGGAAATTTATTGCACAATACCAATACCAATACAATCCCTAATCCAATACCATGGGTCCGATCCTTGTCTCTAATTTTCAAGCCCAACAGCCTTGCGCAAATAGAACAAACCACAGAGGATCAGCACACCCCAATATGCTCTCCCCTCTTTTATACCTTTATAGACTCTTGGCATGAATGGGAGGGGGGGCAACCATGACAAGCCAATTATCGATAAGGGTTACAAAATACATTGAATGACAGTTCCCTAACCCAATCACATAAAATATCACATAACATAGTTTCAATGCAAGGTAGACAAAATTGCTGGAGAAACTCAGCGGTGTGGCAGTATCTATGGTGCGAAGGAAATAGGCAACGTTTCGGGCTGAAACCCTGAAACCTTGCCTATTTCCTTCGCTCCATAGATGCTGCCGCACCCGCTGAGTTTCTCCAGCAATTTTGACTACCTTCGATTTTCCAGCATCTGCAGTTCCTTCTTGAACATAATTTCAATACAAAACACTTACTGGAAAACAATTCTGTTAGGTAAAGAAACATTCTCCCAGGTAAAGTAAACATCTTGGGTAAGGCCCCTCTCCTGGACCAATCATAATTAGCGGCGGGAAGACTCTGCAACATTCTTGTAACCCATTATTTCCCCAACCAATCCCAAGCATGCATTTGCAACAGGACCTAGCTCCTTCTGCAAAATCTCATACGTATTACCAATTAAAGGCCATCTGGACATCAACCTCTATTCAACCCCTTTCCAGGCAACAGACTCTCTGGAGCCATAATCCTCATAGTCTTTACAGACTTTGCAAAAGAAGACGAGCAGTTTTTACAGAAGCAGAAATCCTCCATTTTGTCAGGCACACAAAATGCCTGATATTATCAAAGCAACATCTCTGGAGGACATGGATGGGTGATGTTTTAGGGCAAGACCCATCTTCAGTGTGACCCTGCTCTAGATAGATACAAAGTGCTGGGGTAACTCAGCGGGTCTCTGGAACAACAAAAAGGTGATGTTTTGGGTCGGAACCCTTCTTCTGAAAGTAGAGATGTGGGGCTCATTGGTTTGGCAGCCAACATAATCAAAGACTTGCCCCACCCCAGCATTCCTTTTTCTCCCTGCTCCCCAGGCAGAAGGTACAGAAGCTTGAAAATGCACACCAACAGATTCAGGAACAGCTTCTTCCCCTCCGTTATCAGGCTTCCGAACGGTCCTTTCATAAGCTAGGGTACTGTCCAATTCACCTCTACCCCATTGCGGACATTGGACTGATGCGCTACAATGCTGAGAACTATATTCTGCACTCTGTATCTTCCCCTTTGCTCTACCTCTTGTATTTGACTTCATTATATTTACAGATGTATGTATAATAGTATCTGATTTGATTGGATAGCATGCAAAACAAAGCTTTTCACTGTACCTCACTACACACGGCAATAATAAAGCTAAACATTTGGAACTCTGAGAAGGCGATCAAGGCCGAGTCAGATCGAGCTTAAGGAAAGTAATTGAATAGAGAATTAAGTTTCAGAAGCTGTGCTACAGCCTCTAGTTTCTGTTTCTTATATTCTACGTATATTGTTTGCGAGAAGAGTGTGTGGTTTTATGATAATTATCAGTTTGTGGTCTCGTTGAAGAGGGACAATTTATTACTCTGGGTTATGGGCTCTTCATAAATTATTTTTATCTTTGACCTTTAAGACGGCATATTCTGTTTCTTGGGATTGCTCGGTCCATCTCAATTCCTGTCTTCGCTGTCCCTTGTTGAAATAAACAGGCGCATAATGCAGATTTTCATTGTTTATTGAAACATTATCCTGTAACAGAAAAATAACAAGTAACAATAAGGCTCACTTGTATTTAGTTGTGTTATATTCATATCATAGAGTTATACAGCATGGAAACAGACCCATCGGCCCAACTGGTCTATGCCGACTAAGATGCCCCATCTAAACATGTTCCATTTGCCCGTGGTTGGCTCTCGTCCCTGTAAACTTTTCCTGTCCATGCACCCGTCCATGCACCCGTCCACGCACCTGTCCATGCACCTGTCCAAATATATTTTAAATGGTGTTATATTTCCTGCCTCAACTACCTCCTCAGGTGGTTCGTTCCATATACCCACCACCCTCTGATTGATAAAGTTGCCCCTCAGGTTTTTCCCTCTCACATTAAACATATGCCTTCTATTTCTCAACTAGACTAAGTGGCTATTCCTTGAAATTCCATTTCAAGCAGAGTGCAAGGCCACCAAATTCAAGTGCAGTTTCATACCACTTCAAACCATATAACCATATAACAATTACAGCAGGGAAACAGGCCATCTCGGCCCTACAAGTCCGTGCCGAACAACTTTTTTTCCCTTAGTCCCACCTGCCTGCACTCATACCATAACCCTCCATTCTCTTCTCATCCATATGCCTATCCAATTTATTTTTAAATGATACCAACGAACATGCCGCCACCACTTCTACTGGAAGCTCATTCCACACCGCTACCACTCTCTGAGTAAAGAAGTTCCCCCTCATGTTACCCTTAAACTTCTGTCCCTTAATTCTGAAGTCATGTCCTCTTGTTTGAATCTTCCCTATTCTCAAAGGGAAAAGCTTGTCCACTCTGTCTATCCCTCTCATCATTTTAAATACCGCTATCAAGTATAATACCGCTATCAAGTCCCCCCTTAACCTTCTGCGCTCCAGAGAATAAAGACCTAACTTATTCAACCTATCTCTGTAACTTAGTTGTTGAAACCCAGGCAACATTCTAGTAAATCTCCTCTGTACTCTCTCTACGAATCCGTCAACGAATCGAAAGGCAGGAAGGGATCCGTACTGCAGGCGGGCTGATTTGATAGATAGATAGATAGATAGATAGATAGATAGATAGATAGATTCCCTTCTCTGGGTAAAAGACTCATCTATTCCCATCATCATTTTATACACATCTATAATGTCGCCACTTATGCTCCTGTGCTCCAGGAATAGTGTCTTAGCCCACCCAACCTCTCCCTACAGCTCAGGCCCTCAGGTCCTGGCAACATCATTGTAAACCTTCTCTGCATACATTCCACCTTATTGTTATAAACATTTTATTGTTCATTTTAGAATTGGCGAAGAGGGGGAGTTTTAGAACTTTAGAAAATTGAGGATAACAATAGAATGGAGATGAGAGGATTTATTTTGCCAGTTGGTGGTGGATCTGTGGAATTCATTAGCACAGACAGTGGTGGGGGCCAAGACATTGGGTATCTTTAATGAGGAGAATGATAGATTCTTGATTAGTATGGGTGTCAAAGATTACGGGGAGAAGGCAGGATAATTGGTTGAGAGGGAAAATTAGATCAGCCATGAGTGAATATCGGAGCAGACTCGATGGGCTGAATGACCTAATTCTGCTACTATGTCTGATGATCTTATGGTCATTTTATTTTTCGCTGAATCTAATGAGGTATAAATACTCTGTTCCTGATTTATGTTGAAAAGTCATGTGAAGATCAGTAATGAATTTGATTAGTAAACACCAAATGGGCAAAAGCTAAAGTGTGGATGTGTGTGTCCATGTGATTGATGGGCATGTGACACTTGTGGGCAATATCTGTTTCACTGATATCATTGTCAACATCTCCCAGGAATGAAGCAGGTTACAAAGAGAGGTGGACACTGCCTAGTCCATCACAGGAACAGACCGCCCCAACATCGAAGGGATCTGCAGGAGGCGCTGCCTCAAAAAGTCAACCAATAACATCAAAAACACACCCTGGCTGGAGAAAGTCAATGAGCCACATGTCTGTGTGGTGAATAGGTGATGTTTTGGGTCGGGACCCTTCTTCAGACTGGGGGAGGGGAGAGGGGTAGTAGCGGGGAGGAACTGGAAGTAAGCAAAGACTGGGACAAATCAGGGCCGGCAACAAATGATCTCAGGCAGGTTGGTATTGATGGGATTGTTGTTGGCAGGGCACAGTGTGATATGACGTTGGAATATTGCTAGAATCAGAGAACTTTGCGCTGGCAATTCATATTTTACTGAAGTGACCTCCAACTGCAAAAACTCATGCAACCACTCACTGAGCTGTTTAAGGAGAAAACCCACCGCCATCACTTTCAGTTGCTGCACATTCAGTATCGGGAGTCCAGGGAAAGATATCGGGCAGAGTTAATTAATTCATCCATGCTCTAATTTCCTCCCAAAGGGTTTGTGGTCTTCTGTAAATTGCCCCCAGTGTGTAGGGAATATCTGTGCCTGCTATAATCTGCCATTGTGACCTGTATCTGACCAACTCTAAAAGGACAAGATTAACAGCTGTTTTGTTTGTCACGCGCTATCAGGCTTTGTGTGTATAAAATGATACAGAGGTGAAAGTCAGTCTGAGGAGTGCAATTAATGTCATGTGCAAAAAGGTGCATGATTAGGGGGCACATTGGCACAGCGGTAGAGTTGCTGCCTCACAGCGGCAGAGACCTGGTTTTAATCCCGATTACAGGTGCTGTCTGTACAAAGTTTATATGTTCTCCCCTTGATCGCGTGGGATCTCTAGATGCTCCAGTTTCCTCCCACACTCCAAAGACATACAGGTTTGTAGGTTAATTGGCTTTGGTAAATTTGTAAAATGTCCCCAGTGTGTAGGATATCGTTAGTGTAAGAGGTGATTGCTGGTCGGTGCGGACTCGGTGGGCCAAATGTCCTGTTTCCACGCTGTATCTCTAAAGTCTAATCAGACTTGGTCAAGATATGTCATTTCATCAACGCTAGGATATACACTTGAAGAAGTGAGAAATAACATTGAGGACAATGAGACCCTGGAATTATACTCCAAGCTTAAAGTCTTCACAGAGTAGAAGAATAAAAAAGTAACAGAACCGCACTTTAATAAATACGCAAGAAACTGCAGATGGTGGCTTAGAAAAAAAAGACAAAGTGCTTGAATAATGCAGCCAGACTTCCCTATCGTGGAAAAGACCCTGCATTCACTATATTGAGTAAACCAGGCGCTTGAGGTCGTTTTACGCATAGGCGATTTAGTTGAAAAGAATGAAATCCAACGCAAATTCGCAGCAACATCTTCAACTGGTTATTAACAACGAAACTCATTACACAGCAATGTCCAATGACTGGTATGCAGTTGATCACAAGGCCTCCTTGAAGAGGAAGTGTGCTTTGGAATATGGAACTCACTTTGTTAGCAGTTTAGTTCCAGCTGATGGAAGCAAACGGCAACCAAGTTAAATGCATTGAAAAATTCTCTCAATCGGAAAAGTACAAAGTGACCATTCGGGTTTGCTGACACAAGGAACTGCTGATGTATTAGAGAAACAGGCCCTCCGGCCCACCGAGTCTGCGCCAACCAGCAAATAACCCCTGCACTAGCACTATCCTACACACAAGCGATCATTTTTACAGAAGCCAATTAACCTGTACGCCTTTAATAATAATAATAATAATAATAATTTTATTTATAGAGCACTTTAAAAACAAACATAGCTGCAACAAAGTGCTGTACATCACTAATCATTGACAAAAAAGTTAATACACACCAAAAATAACAATCAAAAGAAATAGTAGGAAAAGACATGTAAAATAAAGAAACATCAAAAACACCACAAGCAGAAGCAAAGCCTCAGGCATGGTCAAAAGCCAGGGAGTACAAATGCGTTTTCACACTGGATTTGAAGATGGACAGTGAGGGGGCCTGTCTGATGTGCAACGGCAGGGTGTTCCAGAGTGCCGGAGCAGCAACAGAGAAGGCTCTATCCCCTCTGAGCCTCCGACTAGACCTCGGTACCTCCAGGAGCAGCTGACCAGCTGACCTGAGGGACCGGGCAGGAGCGTATGGGTGGAGCAGCTCAGAGAGGTAAGGCGGGGCGAGCCCATTCAGAGATTTAAAAACAAATAACAGTATCTTAAAATGAACCCGAAAGTGCACCGGGAGCCAGTGTAGGGAGGCCAGAATTGGCGATATGTGCTCCCTCTTTCGAGTCCCTGTTAAAAGGCGAGCAGCAGCATTCTGAGCCAACTGGAGACGAGCCAGTGAAGAACGAGCAACTCCAAAATAGAACGCGTTACAGTAATCCTTTGGAGAATGCGCAGCCAGAACCCGGTGAAAACCCACAAGGTCACAGGGAAAACATACAAACTCCGTACCGACAGCAACTGTAGTCAGGATCAAACCTGGGTCTCTGGTGCTGTAAGGCAGCAACTCTACCACTGCGCCAACGTGCCGCAGAATGGCTTGTGTTCTTAGTCCATTACATCCAATAGTGCTGATGAATTTGTTCATATAAGCTGACAATACCTCAGTGTACATTAGAACACCGTGCATGCAACATAAGGGTAAATATCAAACTAAATTACTCACCTCATTTACTGAGTTTTTTTGTTTTCTCATGCTTTGAATATCAACAGTTGCGTCATGGACAGATGATTCTATAAAAATATCATGAAGATTTAGTGTACTTCAGAAGTACAGGACAGAAACAGGCCATTCAGCCCACTGAGTCTATGCCGACCATCGATCACGCTAGTTCTATGTTATCCCACTTTCTCATCCACTCCCTACACACTAGGGGCAATTTACAGAGGCCAATTAACCTACAAACCCAAACATGAGAGGAAACCGGAGCATTTTGAAAAAACCCATGAGGTCACAGGGAGAACGTGCAAACTCCACATGGTCAGCACCCAGTCAGGATTGAACCCGCTGTGAGGCAACAGCTCTACAAGCTGCAACACTGTGTCGCCCTCATTTTGTTTAAATTATTTTAATTTCACCGGGAACTAAATACAATATTCACTTTTACATGCTCAGTTGTTAGTTAAATTACAAAATAAGATGTACAATGTATACATTACCTTTTCCTTTCTTCAATTTACTGTGGTAATTATACACAATCCAGACGCATATTGGTACTATTAGGATCAGACTCAGTAGAATGAAATAATACTCGGAGGATCCTTGAAAATCACAATAGAAATGTGAATCAAAACAATGCTCCAATGAATAGCAAATATAATCATGACTAATGCAGGTTACGTTAATATAAATGCACTGTTACATACAACATTAAACATGTATTTAGTTTAGTTTCATTTTGTTTAAAGAAACAGAATGGAACCTGGTGCTTCTGCCCACCGAGTCCACACTGGCCATCGCTCACCTGCTCAAACCAATTCTATGTTATCACACTTTCCCACCCAACGTAAACGATGCCGAAAAGCCAACTAATCGAACGGACGCAACGCCGAAAAGCTGAATAACCAAAACGGTGGGACACTAAAAACCAAATAACCGAAAAGCTGAAAAGCCAACTCACTGAACGCCAAAAAATAATGGGCGGGACTTGTCAGCGATTGGTCCAGACCCCCGCGTCCATCACATCACTGGCTGGGTGAGACGGGAGAGTGGGGGTCATTTTCCTCACATAAGATCGCCCGGAGCTAGGGGGTGACTGGGCGTTTGGAACATGAGCACCAAAGTGTAAGCAGCCGAAGGAGCGCATCCCTCGGGACAGACCCCCCCCCCCCCCCCCCCCGGGTCAGTGCTGTCCGGCCACGGCCGCCCACCGTCTCGTCTCGTCTCCCCTGTGCGGCCACATTGTGACAGGCTGTGGGTCGGCAGCGCACACACACACGGGCCCGGGTGAAACGGGAGCGGACACAGGGGGACGAAAACCCGGCAACGTCCCCGTCAGCTGCAGCAGAGTTGGGGACAGTCTGGTCCCTCTGCCCTCCCAGAGTCACTGACCACGATGCCCCGCCCACCAGACCTCGGCCCCCAGACCAGGGTGATTCACCCCCCCCCCCGACACCCACACCGAACAATTTTATCTCTCCTCCCACTACCCCACTCCCCCTTTCCCTTGACAACAAGAAGCACATTTTATTTATTGTTTAAACACAGTAATACCATCTGGTTGCCTGCGTAACGCACACAACAAGCTCCCACGCATAAAACACCAGATTATTTGTAATTTATTTGCAGTTCATTTGTGTTTTCGAACTTTGTGCATTTAACAGCTATTTTCACAGCGGTGTCGAGTAAATCGTACTCTCCCCCCCCCGCAGACGATACATTACTCTTGAATCACATACCTCACCTCTGTTACCCCTCTACATAAATGAGCGCATTAGAAGATCATCTGAGCATCTTGAAATCAATCTCATGAGGGTGAAAGTGTTCATCTCATGAGGGTGAATAATTTGCAAAGTCCATTTCATTCTTTTCCACTCTGTGTGATGTGGGCAGATCGATACCGCATCGCTCGGCTATCTTTCACTCGTGCTCATGAGATTGATTTCAAGATGCTCAGATGATCTTCTAATGCAGTAATTGTTCCGAGCGCCAAATCCCTTCAGCTGTACCTGCAATTGAAGCTATGGGTGGATTAGTAGACCTTGAAGGGGCATTGTCATTTTGTTTTTATGTAGAGGGGTAATAGAGGTAAGTTATGTGTTGTGAGAGTAATGTATCATCTGCGGGGGGAAAAAGTACGATGCACTCGACACCGCTGTGAAAATGACTGTTAAATGCGCAAAGTTAAAAAAAACACATGAACTGCAAATAAACTGAAAAAATCAGATTATCTGGTGCTTTGTGTGTTACACATAGGGTGGAAGATTGCAACCTTCACGTGGTCCGCCCTGTTTCAATGATTGCAGTCAACCCGGCGTGTGTGTGTTACACAGGCAACCAGGCGGTATTACTGTGTTTAAATAATTAAAACGTGTTTATTGTTGTCAAGGGGGGGGGGGGGGTATGGGAGGAGATAAAATTGTTCATTGTCATGCACACTTGTCATCGGCCCGCCACGGAATTTGTGTCCCCCACCATGTTTTAAAAGTGATTTACTTTGACTGCCAGCGCCCCAGGCCGTCTGTCCCCGTGGCCTGGGGTGGGGGTGAATCACCCGGTGTGGGTGTCGGTGGTGTGAATTACCCCGTGTGTGGGCCGGGGTTCGGGGAGGGTGAACCACCACAGTGTGGGTGTCGGGGTCTGGTGGTGGTGCATTGCGGTCAGTGAATCTGGGTGGGCGGAGGGACCAGACTGTCCCCAACTCTGCTCCACCTGGCCCCGTGTATGTGTGTGCACTGCCGACCCTGGGGGGGAGGGTGGGGGCTGCCTTGAGGGATGCGCTCCTTCGCCCCCTTACACCTTGGTGCTCGGGTTCACAATGCCCAGTCACCCTCCAGCCCCGGTGTGGGAAAATGACCCCCACCTTCCCGTCTCCTCTGGCCAGTGATGTAATGGACACGGGGGTCTGGACCAATCGCTGACAAGTCCTGCCCCCCGGCGACATCATGTTCGTTATTTGGCTTTTCGGCGTTGCGTCCGTTTGGTTATTTTGCTTAATATTCTAGTTCTACAAATATCTATCCTTAAAGAAATAAGTCAGGCCTTTCAGAGGAGAAAACCTACATTATTCTATTCATAGATTAACATTCTTACTATTCACTAAGTTTACTGTTACTGGGGTAAAGTTTGGATCCTTGTGTTGTAAATGACCGCAAGATAACGTGTTGTGAATGGGGTCAAGGAAAGAGCGTTCACGTCGCGGCCCTGTTTCCACCAATCTCCCACCAAGAAGCACAGGAAGCACAACAAGCGCAAGACAGGCATCATTGTATGGCTGTGGCTGAACAACTTGTAATCTTGTGTATGAACTCGATAAGTGTTGTTAATTACCGAGCTGTTTATGAGAAGTGAAACATTTCACAAACCACTAGGGTTCTTTGCAAAATCAGCTGCATAACTGCTTTCTAAAAGCCTCTTAAACACCACTATCATATCTGCCTCCACCACTGGCAGTGCATTCCAGGCACCCACCACCCTGTGTACAAAAACTCACCCTCTGCACATCTTTGTTAAACTTTGCCCCTTATAAACCAAAGAACAAGGAGAAATCATTATGCAAAATCAACAGTGAATCCTTTGTGTAATGGTCTGTCTTGGAATGTGTTGTGTACAGAATCTGCCAACCTGATAGAGTTTAGAACATAGTAAAGGCCCTTCAGTTTGCAATGTCCGTGACAAACATGGAGCCAAGTTAAACCAATCTTCTCTGCCTGCACGTGAATCATATCCCTCCATTCCCTGCACATCCATATGCCTATCTAAACACCTCTTTAATGCCACTACCATATCAGCCTCCACAACCACTACTAGCAACATGTTCCAGGCACTCACCACCCTCTATGTAAAACAACTTGTCCCGCACGTCTCCTTTAAACTTTGCCTCTCTCACCTTGAAGCTATGTCCTCTAGTCCTTGACATTTCCACTATCTAGCTTTCACATTGATTTGCTATATCTGCTTACTGGCAAAGTTAAAGAAAAGAAAGAAAATGCTGGAACTATGCAGCAGGTCAGGCAGAAAATGTGGAAAGAGAAACAAAGTTAAAGAAACAGGTCAAGGACCGATCGTGAGAACAGGGGAAAAAAAATAGATGATAGAGAGATGAGCAGAATTTCATAGGAAGGAACTGCAGATGCTGGTTCAAATCGAAGATAGACACAAAATGCTGCAGTAACTCAGTGGGACAGGCAGCATCTCTGGAGAGAAGGAATGGGTGACGTTTTGAGTCAAGACTTCTTCAGACTGAAAGTCAAGGGGAAGGGAAACAAGAGATATCGACAATGATGTCGAGAGATATAGAACAACTGAATGAAAGATATGCAAAAAAGTATTGATGATAAAGGAAACAGGTCATTGTTAGCTGTAGCTAGGTGAGAACAAAAAATGGTTGTGACTTGCATGGGGAGGGGTGGAGAGAGAGAGGGAATTCCAGGGTTACTTGGAGTTAGACAAATCAATATTCATACCCCTGGGTTGTAAGCTGCCCAAGTGTAATATGAGATGTTGTTCCTCCAATTTCCTTTTTTTTTAAATACATTTTTATTAGAGGCATCTGCATATCATAATCCAAACCAGTACAGACTTTGTTTAACGGTTACATATTAACTATCCAGGTTTCCAGGGAGCCAGTTACCAAAGTAGCTGGGATCCTCCTTTATCGGTTACATGTTAACATTGCCTCTAATTATTTATTTATATTTATAGATAGGAAAAAGAAAGAAAGAAAGAAATTAGAAAAATAGGATAAACTACCAATAATACAACTTGGGGCCAGAGAACATAACTATTTATCTAGTCCTGGGTTCAGGCTTCAGTCCGGCCTCCTCACTAGTCCGATCTACCCCTTCAAATAATCTATAAATGGAGACCATATGCTAGTAAATAATTCTGGTTTGTCAATTAAGACAAATCTAATTTTTTCCAAATGTAAGGTCTCCGACATCTCCATAATCCACATCTTGATTGTGGGGGTTGTTAGGTTTTTCCAAAATTTTGATATCAATATTTTCCCAATTCTTATACTGTAATCAAGGAAATTTATTTGGCTTAATGTGAGGTTTAGATATTGTTCTGATATGCCCAATATTATTAATTTAGCCATAATTTAGCCACCATAAATGAGGCTTGCACCAGAGTCTCTTCCATACCCCGCAACACTGCTCTCTCTCCCCATCCCCCCACTCGCAACAAGGGCCGAGTCCCCCTAGTCCTCACCTTTCACCCCACCAGCCGTCACATACAAAAAGTAATCCTCCGTCAGTTTCGCCACCTCCAACGTGACCCCACCACTCGCCACATCTTCCCATCTCCCCCCATATCTGCCTTCCGCAAAGAGCGCTCCTTCCATAACTCCCTTGTCAATTCTTCCCTTCCCTCTCGTACCACCCCCTCCCCGGGCACTTTCCCTTGCAACCGCAAGAGATGCAACACTTGTCCCTTTACCTCCCCCCTCGACTCCGTTCAAGGACCCAAGCAATCGGTCCAGGTGCGACAGAGGTTTACCTGCATCTCTTCCAACCTCATCTATTGCGTCCGCTGCTCTAGATGTCAGCAGATCTATATCGGTGAGACCAAGCGGAGGTTGGGCGATCGTTTCGCCGAACACCTCCGCTCGGTCCGCAATAACCAAGCTGACCTCCCGGTGGCTCAGCACTTCAACTCCCCCTCCCACTCCATCTCCGACCTCTCTGTCCTGGGTCTCCTCCATGGCCACAGCGAGCAGCACCGGAAATTGGAGGAACAGCACCTCATATTCCGTTTGGGGAGTCTGCATCCTGGGGGCATGAACATCGAATTCTCCCAATTTTGTTAGTCCTTGCTGTCTCCTCCCCTTCCTCAGTCCCCCTGCTGTCTCCTCCCATCCCCCAGCCTTCGGGCTCCTCCTCCTTTTTCCTTTCTTGTTCCCGCCCACCCCCGCCCCCGATCAGTCTGAAGAAGGGTTTCGGCCCGAAACTTTGCCTTTTTCCTTCGCTTCATAGATGCTGCTGCACCTGCTGAGTTTTTCCAGCTTTTTTGTGTAACCATTATTAATTTAGGGTTGGGATCCATTTGGATATTGACGACTACAGAGATTATTTAAAAAATATCCATCCAGTAATTTTTAATTTTACTACAGTTTACAAAAGTATGGGTTGAATTAGCCACGTGGGATTGAAATTTATCACAGATAGGAGAGATATTAGGAAACATTCTATTTAAATTTGTTTTAGAATAATGCAGTCTATGTAGTGCTTTAAATTATATTAAAAAATGTATGGCATTTAACGAACATTGGTGTATATGTTGTAGGCTTTCGTCCCAAATATCTTTCGGTATAGGTTGAGCTAATTCCTTTTCCCATGCTTGGCTGTATAATTCCGTCGACGGATTATCACTGTCTATAAAAGTATTATAAATGTGAGATATTAATTTGACTGTGTTAGCGTGTTTATTCAAACATTCATCCAGAATCTCTGGTTCTCTGGTTCTGTATTCTCGTGTATGTGATTTAACATAATCTTTAAGTTGTAAATATCAAAAAGATTTATTTGAATGCAATCCGTAATTCTGTTGTAACTCCTGAAACGAGGGAAAAATACAATTTCTATAAAGATGTCCCATATTTTTAATTCCATGATTTTTCCATTGTACAAACCCTTTATCCAACACTGAGGGTTTAAATAAAGGATTATTTGCAATGGGGAGAGAAAGTGATAAATTATCCAATTTTAATGTCTTTTTTGGTTGTTTCCAAATTCGAATACCACTATATATTATAGGGTTTTCACTATAGATTTTTAAATTCAATTTTGTGGGAGCTAACAGAATCGGACCAATTTCAAAAGGCAAACAGTCTTCCTTTTCCATCTTTAACCAGTCTGGTTGTTGATCCATATCTTCCAACCAAAAATTCATATTTTTGACATTGACTGCCCAAAAGTAAAATAAAAATATTGGTAAAACTAATCCTCCTTTGGTTTTGGATTTGCATAAGTGTTTTTTGCTTATTCTATGGTTCTTATAATTACAAATAAAACATGTCACTATAGAGTCAACTTTTTTAAAGATTTTTTTGGGGAGATATATAGAAATTGATTGAAAAAGGTATAGCAATTGCGGAAGGAAAATAATTTTTATAGCATTAATTCTACCGAGCATTGAAATGAGAAGTGTTTTCCAATATTGATTATTCTTATGCAATTTATTAAGTAAAGGCATGAAATTTGATTTAAATAAATAAGTATATTTCTTGGTCACATAAATTCCTAGGTATTTAAATTTTTCATTGACTATAAAGGTGATTGTTGCAATATGTATAAATTAGGTTCCGTTAGGCATAATCTCACTTTTATTCCAATTAATTCTATACCTGAAAATAAACCAAATTAAGTTATAAGATTTAACAAGTTTGGAATGCTGATTTCTGGGTGTGTAATATAAAGTAATACATCGTCTGCATATAGAGAGATTTTATTAACTATTTTTTGTATTATACCCATATATTTCTGGATGTGCTCGAACACTTTCTGCTAGTGGTTCAATAGCAAGGGCGAATAATAATGGAGATAACGGACATCCTTGTCTGAAACCTTTAGATAAATATAATTTTGTTGATAACATTTGATTTGTCATTATTCTAGTTGTTGGGTTAGTGTATAAAAGCTTAACCCATGTGCAAAACGTCTCACCCAGTTGAAATGTTTCCATCACCGAGAATAAATAGGGCCATTCCTCCAATTTCCATTTAACCTCACTTTGATAATGGAGGAGGCCTAGAACAGAAAGGTTAGAGCGGGAATGAGAAGGAGAATTAAATGTGTTTAGCAACTGGGAGATCAGGTAGGGCCAGGCGGACTGAGAGAAGGTGTTCAGCGAAATGATTGCCCAGTCTACATTTGGTCTCGCTGATATATAAGAGTCCACATCTTGAACAACGGATACAGGAGGTGAGGTTGGAGATGCAAGTGAACCTCTGCCTAACCTGAAAGGACTACCGGGATCCCGGGACGGAGTCGAGGGAAATGGTATAGGGACAGGTGTTGCATCTCTTGTGGTTGCAGGGGAATTTTTTCCAGGGTGATATTTCTGGAGGAAAAGTGGCAATAATTTAAAAAGTAAATAAACATCAGAAGATAGACACAAAGTGCTGTAGTAACTCAGCGGTTCAGTCAGCATCTCTAAAGAAAAGAAATACTGTAGGTGACGTTTCGGGTCGCAACCCTTTTTCAGACAGATAGATAGATAGAGAATGTAGGAACGAAATGCAGATGCTGGTTTATACCAAAGATAGACCAATGAAAACAGGTAAACTACTCTAAAGTAGAACATATACCAATTCAGGAACAGATCCTTCAGCCCTGAATTTCCATGAAGAACATGATGCCAAGTTAAACTATTCTCTGTTTGCATATCATCCATATCCCTCCATTCCCTGCAATTCCATGTGCCTATCAAAACCTCTAACCTTTAACACCACAAATCGCACCTACCTCCCCCACCACCACTGGCAGCATGATCCAGCTCACACCACCCTCAATAAAAACTTTAAATGCTCCTAAGATCATGAGCATTTGTGAAGAGAAAATCAGATTCATCGTTTCAGGTCAAAACCTGTGTCAGAACTCTTTTTAACTTTTTTGTTTTAATTTAGTTTAGTTTATTGTTACGTGGACTGAGATACAGCAAAAAGCTTTTGTTTTCTCATCAAAATATACAATTTTGCTTTCCCCCTCACATTATGCTAGACTTCACATCTATTTTCTTGTTCATATATTCTATCCACAATCAACGTTCCTATCTCTCTTTGTATAATTCGAAAATTCAGCAACATCACAACGCTGCCTTCATAGGAGTCGTATACATTACAATATTTCATAATACAACATTCAGTCTGAAGAAGGGTCCTGACCTGAAACATCATCTATCCATGTTCTCTAGAGATGCTGCCTGACCCGCTGAGTTACTCCAGCAATTTTCCCACCGTTCCACCATATTCCACTGTCCTTGTAAGGAAACCAAGTTGATTTAACAGCAACACTATAACCGGTGGGGCACCGGGAGCGAAATTGAAGTGGAAATAATTAAGTATTGTGTATAGTTTATGGAGATACAAGGAACTGCAGATGCTGGAATCTTGAGCAAAACACAACGTGTTGGAGGTACTCAGCGGGTCAGGCAGCATCTGTGGAGGGAAAGGACTGATGATGTTTGGATCGGGAACCTTCGTCAGTCTGAAACGTCGTCTGTTCATTCCCTCCACAGATGCTGCTTGACCCGCTGCGTTTGTTTATAGTTTATATATTCACCTAAACCCCTTTTGTCGAGATTTCATCTGTGCGTCGATGAACGCAGAATAAATTAAATTAATTAAACAATATGAAATTTGCAGACACAAGGAACCGCAGATGCTGGAATCTTGAGCAAAACACAAAGTGCTGGGGGAACTCAGTGGGTCAGGCAGCATCTGTGAGCTAAGGGTCCCGACCCGAAACAACGCATGTCCATTCCCTCCACAGATACTGAGTTCCTCCAGCTCTTTGTGTGTTGCTCAAGATTCCAGCATCTGCAGTTTCTCGAGTATCAATTTTATACATCTTTCTTCAACTTCCATTATTATTTGAGACATTTACCGTTAAAATACAGGGTACAAGATGTATATAATAATGTCATCATTTTAAAATGATGAGAGGGATAGACAGAGTTAATGTGGACCAGCTTTTCCCTTTGAGAATAGGGAAGATTCAAACAAGAGGACATGGCTTCAGAATTAAGGGACAGAAGTTTAGGGGTAACATGAGGGGGAACTTCTTTACTCAGAGAGTGGTAGCGGTGTGGAATGAACTTCCAGTGGAAGTGGTGGAGGCAGGTTCGTTGGTATCATTTAAAAATAAATTGGATAGGCATATGGATGAGAAGGGAATGGAGGGTTATGGTATGACTGCAGGCAGGTGGGCTAAGGATAAAAAGTTGTTCGGCACGGACTTGTAGGGCCGAGATGGGCTGTTTCCGTGCTGTAATTGTTATATGATTAATATATTGATATTGATATGATAAAGCACTTACGCTGTATTGTAACGGTAAATGTTTCAAATAATAATGAAGAAAGATATATATATATATATATCTTGAGCTGATATCATCGATGCATAAACATACATATATATAATATATAAGACAGCAACTCAAAAAAAAGATATATATATAACCATATAACAATTACAGCACGGAAACAGGTCATCTCGACCCTTCTAGTCCATGCCGAACACATAATCTCCCCTAGTCCCATATACCTGCGCTCAGACCATAACCCTCCATTCCCTTCCCATCCATATACATATCCATATACATATCCACATATATATATATATATCGATGCACAGATGAACTGTACTTGAGTTGCTGCCTTACAGCGCAGTAGACGCGGGTTCAATCCTGACTCCGGGTGTTGGATGTGCGGAGTCTGTACGTTCTTCCCGTGACCTGCGTGGGTTTTTTTTCCGGGTTCTCCGGTTTCCTCCCACACTCCAAAGACTTACGAGTTTGTAGGTTAATTGGCTTCGGTAAAATTGTAAATTGTCCCCATTGCGCAGGATAGTGTTAGTGTATGATGTGTTTAAGAAGAAGCGTTTCGACCTGAAACGTCGCATATCCTTCTCTACATAGATGCGGCCTCACCCGCTGAGTTCCTCCAGCATTTATTTTGCCTACCCAGTGTATGAGGTGATCGCTGATCGGCCGAAATGCCTTTTTCCGCGTATCTCTAAAGTCTGAAAGTCTAAATACATATTTGCAGTTGATATTGTACACATTGAGTGATCTTATAAACTTTTGATCAGGTTTATGAATTGCGTTCAACGTTCTCCAGAGATGCTGCTAGACGCTACTGAGTTACTTCAGCACATTGTGTCTTTTTTGTAATCTAGAATCAGCAGTT
Source organism: Leucoraja erinaceus (assembly GCF_028641065.1). Classification (NCBI taxonomy): domain Eukaryota; kingdom Metazoa; phylum Chordata; class Chondrichthyes; order Rajiformes; family Rajidae; genus Leucoraja; species Leucoraja erinaceus. The sequence continues at coordinate 109,544 of NC_073389.1, read as the reverse complement.
CATTGTGGCTACGTTTAACAAATTTGTACACATGTACTATTAAACCTTGCAACCTTGGGCATGTGTAGGAAGGACCTGCAGATGCTAGTTTACAGCGCAGATAGACACAACATGTTGGAGTAACTCGGCAGTAACTGAGCCGCTGAGTTACTCCAGCACTCTGTGTATATTCAGTAACTGGAGGACGCTGGCTGCCACGTTCATTCAAGCCACTTACTTGGGATGGGAGGGAAACGTTCGCTCACCGAGCCCGTCCCGGTGAGGTGCTGAACCAGGCAGGTGACGACCATGCCCGCCTCTAGCCGAGGGCCGGTGAGCCGCAGCCGGGAGCTCACGTTGAAGCTTCCATCCTCATTCTCCCTCAGCGGACCCGCTTCTGTTTCATAGGACAACTGGCCCACGACAGCCCAGGACATGTTCAGCTCCCTCGGGAAGAATCCGGCGGCCACACAAATCAGGCTCCGCGTCTCTGCGCCTTTTACCCCGGGATCCAGGGTCAGGGAGATGTCAGGCTTCGCTGCGTAAAGTAGGAAAATAACACGCTGTGAATCTTCCTGTCGCTCTCAGTCATGCATGGAGCAACTATGATAACACGGCACGCCGTGCACCTGCTTAAGGAGCAACCAAGTTATTCAATGGATTATTAGCGGAATAAAGAGGAGCTGCAAACGCTGGTTTATACCAAAGAAAGGCACAAGTACTGGAGTAACTCAGAGGGTCAGGCGGCATCTGTGGAGAACATAGATAGTTGACGAGACACAAAGTGCTGGAGTAACTCTTCATGGATGATGTGTGATGTTTCGGGTCGGGTTACATCTACAGACTACATCTCTTCAGTCTGTCTCTCAAAATGCACAATAAGAGAGAAAAATACAGGAAGCGAATGAAATGGAAGTGGAGACAAGGAATTGGAGATGCTGGAATTTTTAAGAATAAGGAGTAAGCTATTTAGAATGGAGATGAGGAAAAACATTTCTCCCAGAGAGTTGTGAATCTGCGGAATTCTCTGCCTCAGAAGGCAGTGGAGGCCAATTCTCTGGATGCTTTCAAGAGAGAGTTATAGAACTCTTAAAGATAGCGGAGTCCATGGATATGAGGAGAAGGCAGGAACGGGGTACTGACTGTGGATGTTCAGCCATGATCATAGTGAATGGCGGTGCTAGCTCGAAGGGCCAAACGGCCCACTCCTGCACCTATTGTCTATTGTCCAACACAAAGTGCTGGAGGAACTCAGCGAGCCAGGTACATCTGCGGGGGGAATGGACAGACGGTGTTTCGGATCTGGACCATTCTTCGGTCTGAATCGTCGCCTGTCCATTCAGATGCTGCCGGACCCGCCGAGTTCCTCCAGCACTTTGTGTGTTTTAATGCATGAAATGGAAGTGAATATGTAGACGGTAAACTAAATCCAAGCCGATGATGGACATCTAAAACAGAACATATAAATATTCAGCCGGACAGGCCTGATTCGTGAGAAGAGAATAACGGTCCATGTTCTCCAGAGATGCTGCCTGACTCGATGAATTACTCCAGCACTTTGCGTCTTTGTTTTAACCAGCCCATCCAGTTCCCTGTGTCTCAGAGTCAGGGTTTCGGCTGGAAGCCTTCAATGTGAATCGGTAAATTATCCCCCACACAGATACGGACCGACCCGATGAGTAGCTCCAGCATTTTCTTTCTTATCTTTTACAACTGGTACTGTCCGGCCCAGATTGGTCAGAAGATGGATTCACGTTGCCAGAATTATTTAACAGAGTCTGAGCGGGTCGGGCTCCCTCTCGCAGCCCGTGGGCGATGGGAGAGCGGCCGCACGTTTGCATTGTAGCTGCCTCCCTTCAATGAAGCGTTAGGGATGTGTGCGACCACTCCCACTGTCCGCTGATACGGTGGGCTGGGGACCTCACACACGTCCCAAGTTCCCCAACACCAAACCTCCACGAATGCTGCCTTAACCGCCGAGTTCCCCGTTACTTTGTGTTTTGCTTAAGACTCCAGCGCCTGCAGTTCCCCGTCTCCACTTCTATTTATTTCCCTTCCTGCATTTTATTTCTCTCTATTAATGTGCACGTTGAGGCACAAACTAACCCAGGCTGACGAAGGGCCCTGACCCTAAACGTCACCTATCCATGATCTACAGAGGTGCTGCCTGACCCGTTGAGTGGTATAAACCAGTGTCTACATTTGACTGCTCCGCTGTGAAATTCCTCAAGGTATGCCTTCTTTGAAGAAGTTATCCTCCTCTCTCCGACAGAAGTTCTGTAATAACCTCTCTCACAGTCTATAGCAGGGCCCCGTACTGAGACGTCACCTATCTATGATCTCCAGATATGCTGCCTGACCCGCTGTTACTCAATAGACAATAGGTGCAGGAGTAGGCCATTTAGCCCTTCCAGCCAGCACTGCCATTCAATGTGATCACAGCTGATCATCCCCAATCAGTACCCCGTTCCTGCCTTCTCCCCATATCCCCTGACTCCGCTATTTTTAAGAGCCCTATCTAGCTCTCACTAGAAAGCATTCAGAGAACCTGCCTCCACCGCCCTCAGAGGGCAGATAATTCCACAGACTCACCACTCTCTGTGAGAAAAAGTGTTTCCGCGTCTACGTTCTAAATGGCTTGCTCCTTATTCTTAAACTGTGGCCCTTTGGTTCTGGACTCCCCCAACATCGGGAACAGGTTTCCTGCCTCTAACGTGTCCAAGCCCTTAACAACCCTTATATGTTTCAATGAGATGCCCTCTCATCCTTCTAAACTCCAGAGTGTACAAGCCCAGCCGCTCCATTCTCTCAGCATATCGCCATCCCGGGAATTAACCTTGTAAACCAACGCTGCACTCCCTCAATAGCAAGAATGTCCTTCCTCAAATTAGGGGACCAAAACTGCACACAATACTCCAGGTGTGGTCTCACTAGGATTCTGTACAACTGCAGAAGGGCTTCTTTGCTCCCATATTCTATTCCTCTTGTTATAAAGGCCAACAATCGCTTTCTTCACTGCCTGCTGTACCCGCATGCTTACTTTCATAGACTGATGAACAAGGGCCCCCAGATCCCGTTGTACTTCTCCTTTTCCCACCTTGACGCCTTCAGCCGGTCATGTCAAGAGGGAAACTAGAGAAAACTGAGAGAAACAAAGAGGCTTTTGTTTCCACACTCCCTCCTTGTAAGGAAATCAAGAGAATTAAATGCCAGCACTAGAACTGTTGGGAATATAAACACTGCGACCGAGGTTGAGGTTGTTTTCATTATCTATTTTGAATCATTAGGGAGACAGGGGGAACTGTAGATGCGAGGTTTATTTTTACCAAAGTTAGACTCAAAGCGCTGGAGTAACTCAGCGGGTCAGGCAGCATCTCTGGAAATCATGGATATATGACGTTTAAGTTCGGGACCCTTTGTCAGACTGGGTTGGTTTGTGCCGGAAAATGAGCATTAATAGAGAGAGATGAAATGCAGGTGGAACTGCAGGCGCTGCAGTCTTAAGCAAAACACAAAATGCTGGAGGAACTCAGCGGTTAAGGCCGCATCTGTGGAGAGAATGGACAGGCGGCGTTTCGGTTTAGGGAACTTGGGGTTCGTGTGATTCACCAGCCCCATCGCATCAGATCTCGGAGTGGCTGTGGAGGCAGATACGATCGTAGAGTTTAAGAGACTTTTGGATAGACACATGAATATTCAAGGATGTTTAACTTGGCCTCATGGGCCGCACGAACATAGTGGGCTGAAGGGCCTGTTCCTGTTGTATGTTCTATATTAATTACCTTGGATATGTAATGTGGTTCCGTTTCCTGTAAACGTTTTCCAGGGGAATGTATCATCTATCAGCACCACACAATGGTAAGTGTCTGCATCGTGCACAGTCACCTCCCGAATGACCAGCGAGCCCGGAGACACGGACAGTCGGCCGCCTGTCTTCAGAAAACTCTCGGTCTTGTTGTCCCAGAGCTCCGGATTGTCTTTCGCCCGAAACCAGAATTGCCTCATTAAAACTACCTCCCCCTCTCCGGGAAGCAGGGAGCAGGTGAACGTAGCTGTCTGTCCTCGGAGACGTGTCAGAGCAGCAGGAGACTGATTCACCCTCACACCGACAGCGGACCCTGGCACGGAAAGTGAACATAGTTAACGACGTCTTCCGAGTAACTCGAGTTTACTATCATGGGCACAAGGACAGTGAGGTCCAGGCCCCATTAACCCCCCCCCCCCCCCCCCCCCCCCTCTCTCACCTGTAACCACTTGTGTTGGAAGGAACTGCAGATGCTGATCTATATCGAAGACAGACACAAAGTGCTGGAGAAACGCAGCGGCGCTGGCAGAATCTCTGGCGAACATATCTGAAGAAAGGTCGCGACGCGAAACGTCATCTGTCCATGTTCTCCAGAGATGCTGCCTGAACCGCTGAGTTACTCCAGTACTGTGTTTTGTTCAAGATTCCAGCATCTGCACTTCTTGTGTCTCTTAGATTTATTTGTGTTAACGTCCTCATGTAAACTTACATTAATCTACAGTTCCTTGTGTGGCTTATATTAAAGATAGACACAAGGTGCAAGAGTAACTCAGTGGGTCAGGCAGCATCTCTGGAGAAAAATGACGGGTGACGTTTTGGGTCGGAATCCTTCGCTTAAACTTAGTCTTGTTAACTTGTCTGACATAAACTTATTTTACCTGCATTTGCAATTTCTGCTTTTGAGACTAAATTAAAAATTTGCTTGCAACAGCATCACATGCACATACACTGAAACAAACATATTCAAAAACAAATTGAACATAAATTACACAAGACATTTAAAAAAGGCGGCAAAGAAGCAACAAACATTAATGCAAAAGCCATAGAAACAAGTTATAGGAAGAAAACGTGAACAGAGGTTGGCAAGGGTGAACATGAATGACTTACCTGGGAGAAAGAGGCAGAGTGCCAAGATGAATTTTGCAAACGATGACATTTTGATTTTGGTGAAGGAAGTGCCGAGACACGGATCACACGGAGCCGCTGGTCATTCTGCAGAATTCACAACCGCTGCGCGTTTTTCTGCGCTGCTGTGCGTCAGATCGACCGCAGATTGGACGGTAGTTCAGTGAAACAACTCTTCGTACATTTGTGGAAACGAGGAACTGAAGATGCTGGTATACAAGAAAAAATGATGAAGTAACTCAGCGGCTCAGGCAGCATCTCTAGAGAACATGATTAGGACCCAACCCGAAACATTAAAGACTGCATGGATGAACTACAACAATTGTTCATCCCAGTTTGGCAAAAGAATAAACCAGGGAAGGTAGTGCATCCGTGGATAACAAGGGAAATCAGGGATAGTATCAAAACAAAAGATGAAGCATACAAATTAGCCAGAAAAAGCAGGCTACCAGAGGACTGGGAGAAATTCAGAGTCCAGTAGAGGAGGACAAAATGCTTAATTAGGAAAGGGAAATAGATTATGAAAGAAAACTGGCAGAGAACATAAAAACTGACTGCAAAAGTTTTATAGATATGTGAAGAGAAAAGATTAGTTAAAACAAATTTAGGTCCCTTGCAATTGGATACAGGTGAATTGATCACGAGGAACAAGGATATGGCAGACCAATTGAATAACTAATTTGGTTCTGTCCTCATTAAGGAAGACATAAATAATCTGCCGGAAATAGCAGAGGAGGGGGGGGGGTCAAATGAGATGGAGGAACTAAGTGAAATCCAGGTTAGCCGGGAAGTGGTAGGTAAATTGAATGGATTAAAGGCCGATAAATCCCCAGGGCCACATAGGCTGCATCCCAGAGTACTTAAGGAAGTAGCCCCAGAAATAGTGGATGCATTGGTGATACTTTTTCAAAATTCTTTAGATTCTGGTGTAGTTCCTGAAGATTGGAGGGTAGCTAATGTAACCCCACTATTTAAGAAGGGAGGGAGAGAGAAAACAGGGAATTACAGACCAGTTAGTCTAACATTGGTAGTGGGGAAACTGCTAGAGTCAGTTATTAAAGATGGGATAGCCGCACATTTGGAAAGTGGCGAAATCTTTGGACAAAAATGTCAGCATGGATTTATGAAAGATAAATCATGTCTGACGAATCTTATAGAATTTTTCGAGGATGTAACTAGTAGAGTGGATAAGGGAGAACCAGTGGATGTGTTATATCTGGACTTTCAGAAGGCTTTTGACAAGGTCCCACATAAGAGATTATTATACAAACTTAAAGCACACGGTATTGGGGGTTCAGTATTGATGTGGATAGAGAACTGGCTGGCAGACAGGAAGCAAAGAGTAGGAGTAAACAGGTCCTTTTCACAATGACAGGCAGTGACTAGTGGGGTACTGCAAGGCTCAGTGCTGGGACCCCAGCTATTTACAATGTATATTAATGATTTGGACGAGGGAATTGAATGCAACATCTCCAAGTTTGCGGATGACATGAAGCTGGGGGGCAGTGTTAGCTGTGAGGAGGCTGCAAGGTGACTTGGATAGGCTGAGTGAGTGGGCAAATGCATGGAAGATGCAGTATAATGTGGATACATGTGAGGTCATCCTCTTTGGTGGCAAAAACAGGAAAGTAGATTATTATCAGAAGTGTGGTCGATAAGGAAAAGGGGAGATGCAACGAGACCTGGGTATCATGGTACACCAGTCATTGAAAGTTGGAATGCAGGTGCAGCAGGCAGTGAAGAAAGCGAATGGTATGTTGGCTTTCATAGCAAAAGGATTTGAGTATAGGAGCAGGTAGGTTCGACTGCAGATGTACAGGGTGTTGGTGAGACCACACATGGAGTATTGTGTACAGCTGTGGTCTCCTAATATGAGGAAAGACATTCCTGCCATAGATGGAGTACAGAGAATGTTCACCAGACTGATTCCTGGGATGTCAGGACTTTCATATGAAGAAAAATTGGATAGACTCGGCTTGTACCCGCTAGAATTTAGAAGATTGAGGGGGGATCTTATAGAAACTTACAAAATTCTTACGGGGTTGGACAGGCTAGATGCAGGAAGATTCTTTCTGATGTTGTGGAAGTCCAGAACAAGGGGTCACAGTTTAAGGATAAGGGGGAAATCTTTTAGGACCGAGATGAGAAAATCATTTTTTACACACAGAGTGGTGAATCTGTGGAATTCTCTGCCACAGAAGGTAGTTGCTATATTTAAGAGGGAGTTAGATGTGACCCTTGTGGCTAAAGGGATCAGGGGGTATGGAGAGAAGGCAGGTGCAGGATACTGAGTTGGATGATCAGCCACGATCATATTGAATGGTGGTGCAGGCTCGAAGGGCCGAATGGCCTACTCCTGCACTTAATTTCTATGGTTCTATGTTTCCCCCTCCTCACTCCTCTCCCTCTCACACCCACCCCTCTCTCCCCACGCCCCCTTCCCCCATACCGCTCTGTCCCTCTTCCACCACTCCCCTACCCCTCCCTCCCCACTCTACCACTTCTTTCCCCTTACCCCACCGCTCTTCCTCCTCCACCCCTCTCTATTCTATCCCTTCCCTCCCTCTTCTCTCGCCTCTCTCGCCCACCCCTACCCCTCTGTTCCTCTTCCTCCACTCCGTCCCTCTTCCCTAAACTCCCCTACCCCTCCCTCCCCACTCCTCTCCCCCTCATTCCTCCCCGACCCCCCCTTCCCTCTCTACCCCACCCCCTTCCCTCTCTCCCCCTGCCTCCCTTCCCCTAACACTCTGTCCCTCTTCCACCAGTACACTGTTCTTCTTCTCACCCTCCTTCGCCCTCCTCTCTCCCCACTCCTTCCCCTCCCTACATCCCCCACTCCCCTCCCCATCTCATCCTCCCCCACGTCTCTCTCCCCATCCCCCTCTCATCTCCTACCCCGCTCTACTTTCCCTCCCAAATCTGTCCCGTTTCCTTCTCCTCCTCTCCCCTCCCGCCCCTCTTCTCACCTCCCCTCCCTCCACCTGTGTGTTTGGGGGGTGGTTAATGTGAGTGTGATGCCGCAGCCCCCCCCCGCAAACGCCGTTAGCGAAACAGACTCAACGGGTCTGCACTTGGTCTAGTTAATATATAAAACTCTCGTCCCATCCGACCGCCTGCCGTCCGGCGCCCTTCCTGCCTTTCGATTCGTTCCCGCCGTGCGATGTCACAATGCCCGTGCTCGCGGACGTCCAATCGTGATGCCCGACGCTCGCAGACGTCCAATCGGAATGGATCCATTTGCACGTAAGACTTCCGGCCGTGTTTCTTCCTTTGATTCCCTGCAACTCTGAAACCAGATGCAGAATCGCCCACATCTTTTCCATTTCGGTAGAGATTTCACATTTCTTTCAAAGTATCCGCTCCTCATTACATTTTGTCATGTTTAAGTACACGTTTTTTTAATTAAATCCTTCACCCCCCCCCCCCCCCCCCCCCCCCCCCTCCCCTCCCAATATTTAAAAAATAAACTGGCTTCTCACCCATAGAAGCAGCACCAGCCCCAGCCCCTGGTGAACGTTCCATCGTGTGATGTCACAATGCCCAATGCTCAAATACATATTTAAGAGGGAGTTAGCTTGCACCACCGTTCAATATGATCATGGCTGATCATCCAACTCAGTATCCTGTACCTGCCTTCTCTCCATACCCCCTGATCCCTTTAGCCACAAGGGCCACATCTAACTCCCTCTTAAATATAGCCAATGAACTGGCCTCAACTACGTTCTGTGGCAGATAATTCCAGAGATTCACCACTCTCTGTGTGAAAAATGTTTTTCTCATCTCTGTCCTAAAGGATTTCCCCCTTATCTTTAAACTGTGACCCCTTGTTCTGGACTTCCCCAACATCTGGAACAATCTTCCTGCATTTAGCCTGTCCAACCCCTTAAGAATTTTGTACGTTTCTATAAGATCTGCCCTCAATCTTCTAAATTCTAGCGAGTACAAGCCGAGTCTATCCAGTCTTTCTTCATATGAAAGTCCCGACATCCCAGGAATCAGTCTGGTGAACCTTCTCTGTACTCCCTCTATGGCAAGAATGTATTTGAGCATTGGGCATTGTGACATCACACAATGGAACGTTCACCAGGGGCTGGGGCTGGGGCTGCTTCTATGGGTGAGGTCAGTATTTTTTGAAATATTGGGGGGCATCGCACTCACATTAACCACCCCCCAAACACACAGGTGGGGGGAGGGGAGGTGAGAGGAGGGGAGAGGAGGAGGAGGAAACTGGACAGATTTGGGAAAGGTGAGCGGGGTAGGGGGTAAGAGAGTGGGATGGGGAGAAAGATGTGGGGGAGGGGGGGGGGGGGGAGGGGAGGGAGGGGGGAGGGGTGCGGGGGAGTGATGGAAGACGGACAGAGGGATAGCGGAAGGGGGTGGGGGGGAGAGAGGGAAGTGGGTGGGGTAGAGAGGGAGTGAGGGATGGGAGAGGTAGAGGGGTGAGGAGGGGGAGGGGGATGAGAAGAAGGGGGAGAGAAGTGGAAGAGTGGGGGGGAGGGAGGGAGGGTAGCGGGAGTGGGGGAAGAGGGACGGGGGAGTGGTGGAAGAGGAAGAGTGTAGGAGGAAGGGTGGGGGAGAGAGGGGAAAGGGAGGGGAAGAGAGAAGGGTGGGGGAGGAGAGGGGTGGGTAAGGGGAGAGAAGTGGAAGAGTGGGGAGGTAGGGGTAGGGCGAAAGGGGCGGGGGGGAGAGAGGGGAAGGGGGTGGGGAAGAGAGGGATGGGTGCGAGAGGGAGAGGGGTGAGGAGAGGGAAACATAGAAACATAGAAATTAAGTGCAGGAGTAGGCCATTCGGCCCTTCGAGCCTGCACCGCCATTCAATATGATCATGGCTGATCATCCAACTCAGTATCCTGCACCTGCCTTCTCTCCATACCCTCTGATCCCTTTAGCCACAAGGGCCACATCTAACTCCCTCTTAAGTTCCGATTGGACATATGTGAGCATTGGGCATTGTGACATCACACAATGGAACGTTCACCATTGGCTGGGGCTCCTGCAAAGGCATATGTAAATGAATCTATTCCGATTGGCCATCTGTGAGCATCGGGCATTGTGACATCACACGATGGAACGTTCACAGGGGGCTACTTGTGTGGGTTAGAACCCAGTTTCTTTTTGAAATATTGAGGTGGGGTGGGGGTGCAGGATTTGATTAAAAAGTGTACTTAAACACGATGAAATGTAATGAGGAACGGATACTTTGAAAGAAAAGTGAAATCTCTACCGAAATGGAAAAGATGTTGGCGATTCTGCATCTGGTTTCGGAGTTGCAGGGAATCAAAGGAAGAAATGCGGCGCCCGGGCATTACACCTTGTCCGGACTTCAGGGTGGGCTGAGGCGGGCATAGGACTTGGACGTCCCTTCCTCGGGCATAGCTGTGACAATGGCGGGGAATGGAACGAATAAAGGTATGGCAAGTCTCAGGTGGGAATTTGGATGAGGGAGGTGGGTAAAGGGGGGGGGGTAATTAGATCCTGCACATGTACTTCCTGGGTACACCTCCACAGATCTGAGCTGGAGTACCACAGCACGTGTGGGTGTGGGTCCATGTACCTGAGCTAGGGGGTGAGGGCTGTACCGGGTATATTGGGACACAGCACTCGGATGCGTCATGGTAGGTGGGCACATGGCCAGATTTAAATGGTGGGAGGTGCAGGTTGGGGTATAGGTGTGTGGGGGTGGTCTATGGAATAAGGTGCTCCACATAAGGGTGGTTGGGTCTGGAGGGGGGGGGGTGTGGGGGGGGGTGGTGGAGCGGGAAAAAGGGTTGTGACTCCACAGTGTGTGGGGTTGTGGTGGGGTGTGGGTGTGGGGAAGAGGTGGGAATGGGAGGTTCGTTGGTCCAGGGCTGTGGGTGTGGGGGGTGTGGTGTGTGGGTGTTGGTGGTGTGTCTTTAAAGAAGTGGGAGTGTGTGTGGGTATGTGGAGGGTGGGGATAGGGGTGGGGTGTCGTGTGTGTGTGGGTGTTGGGTGTGATAAGATGTGTAAGGTGGTATGTGTATGTGTTAGGGAGTGTAGGTAGGCGGATGATGTGTAGTTGTGTAGTGATGTGGTCTGGGTGTATTTTAGTTAACTGGGTGAGGAGTGACAGGGGTGTAGGTGTGTGTGTGGTGGTGTGGGTGTATGTGTTGGTAAAGGTGTGTGATGGTGGTGGGTAAGTGGTTAGTAGTTTGTGTTGGGTGTGTAGGGGTGTGTTGCGATCGGTGTGTGTTTGTTGTGGTAAGTGTGTGGTGGGTGTGTGATGGTGTTGTAGTGTGGTGTGTTTAGTTGGGTGTGGTAAGGTGGTTTGTGTGTTGGTGTGTAGGTGTTTTTAGGGTAGTGTTGGGGGTTTGGGGTGGTTTAGGGGGTGGGGTGGTTGGGTGTGGGGTGGGGGTGTGAGTCTGTGGTGGTGTGTGTTTTTAGTGGTGTTAGGTGTTGTGTGTGGGGTGGGTATGTAGTTGTGTAAGGGTGTTTGTGGGGTAGAGGGTGTGTGTTGTGTGTTTTTGGTGTGTGTTGGGGGTGGGGGTTTTGTTGTGGGGGGGTGTGTTGTGGGTGTGTTTTGGGTGTGTGTTAGTGTGTGGTTGGGTTTTTGTGTTGTTTGTGTTTATGGGTGTGTTAGGTGGTGTGTCCTTGAAGTTGTGTTAATGTGTTGTTCTTGTGGTGTATGTAGTTGTGTGTTTAGGGTGGGGGGGTTTTGTGTGGTGGTAGTTGGTGGGTTTGTTTAGGGTGTATTTGTGTTTGTTGTGTATGTTTGGGTATGGTTTGTGTGGGTGTAGTTGGGGGTGTGTGGTTGTGGTGTGGTGGTGTGTTTGTGTAGATGTGGGTGTGTTTTTTGGGTGTAGGTGTGTTGGTGTGTGGTGGGTGTGAGGTGTTGGTTGAGTTGGTGTGTATGTTAGGTGGTGTAGGTGTGTGTTAGGTGTTTGCATAGGTGTGTAGGTATGGGGTATGTAGTGGGTTAGTGGTTTTGTGGGTGTGTTTGGGGTGTTTTTGTGTGTTTGTGGTGTGTGGATGGGGTGTAGGTGTGTGGTGGGTGTTAGTGTGGTGTGTGTGTTGTTGTGGGTTTGTTTGGGTGTGGTGGGTGTTAGTTGTGTGTATTAAGTTGTGTGTGTTTTGTAGGTGTTGTGTTGTTTCTTGGTGTGTGTGGTTCGTTGTGTGTGTATAGTGTTAGGTGTTTAGGTGGTGGTTGTGTGGTTTTTGTTTTGTGTGTTGTGTTGGTGTGTGTAGGTGGAGTTAGTGGGGTGTGTGTTGAGGTGGGGTTTGTGTGTGGTAGTGTTTTTGGTGTTTTGTTGGGTAGGTAGTGGTTGTGTGGGTGTGTTTCTAGGGTGGTTCTGGGTTTTTTAGTGGGGGTGTTTAGGTGTGTGTTGGCTTTGTGGTTAGGAGGTTGTATTTAGGGTTGGGGTTAGGGGTTTTAGGTGTGGAGAGGAGTTTGTTGGGGTTTAAGTGGTGTTTGTGGTGTAGTGGGGAGGGTTAAAGGTTTTTTGTTTAGGAGTTTTGTGTGGGTGTGTTGTTTGTGTGTTTGGGGTGGGTTTGGGAGGTGTGTGTGTGTGTGTGGTTTAGTGTGGTGTTTAGGGGTGTTTGGTGTTGTTGTGTTGTGTTTGTGGGGGTTTTAGTGTTGGGTGGGTTGTGGTGTAGTGGTTCCAGTGTAGGGTGTTTGTGTGTGGTTTGGGTTAGTGTTTTTTGGTGTAGGGGGTGTGGTGTGTTTGGGGGTGGTGTTTGTGGTGTGGTGTTAGTGTGTAGTGTTTGGGTGGTTAGGTGTGGGTTTGGTGGTTTGTGTGTAGGTTTATGGTGTGGGTTGTGTTTTAGTGTGTGGGGGTGTGTAGGTGTGTTGTGTTGGGTGTGTGGTTAGGTGGTGTTGGGGTGGGTTGGTTGTCAGTGGGGGGGTAGTGTGTGTGTAGTGTGGGTGTTTGGTTTTTGGGTGTGTGTTGAGGTGTGTGGGGTGTGTTGTTATGTGTTGTGTGGGGTTGGGGTGTATAGTTGTGTGTGGTTTAGTGGTGTGTGGGTGTTTGTATAGTTGGTGGGGTAAGTGTGTGTGGTGTGTATGTGTTGTGTGGTGTGTGTGGTGTGTGTGGTAGGGGGTTTTGGTTTTGTGGATTTGTGTGTGTTGTTAGGTTTGTGTTGTGGTGTGTAAGTGTGTGGTAGTGTATGTGTGTGTGTGTGGGTAGTGTGTGGGGTGTGGGTGATGTGTGTGTGTGTGGTTGGTGGTTTTGGGTGGGGGGTTGGTGTGGGGTGTGGGTTATGGTGTTTGTGGTGTGTTGTGGGTGTGTGTATGTGTGTCTGTGTTTGGGTGTGTGTTTGGGTGGGTAGGGTTAGTGTGTGTTTAGGGTAGTGGGGGATAGTGGTGTGTTGTAGTTGGTTGGTGTGTGGGGGGAGGGAGTGGGGGTGTGTAGTGGGGTGTGGTGTGGTAGAGGGGTGTGTGTTTGGGTGTGGGGTAGTGTAGTTTGGGTGTGTGTGTGGGGTGTATAAGGTGGGGGTTTGTGGTGTGTGGTGTGTGTGTGGGTGTTGTGGTGTGTGTTTGGTGCGTGTGGGTTGGTGGTGTGTGTGGGGGTTGTGTTTGGTGTGTGTTTGTTGGGGGTGTGGGGGTAGGTGGTGTAGTGTGGTGTGTGTGTTGGTGGGTTGTGAGTGTGTAGGTGGGTGTGTTGGGTGTGTGTGTTTTGGTTGTGTTTTATGGGGGTGTGTGTGGTGTGGTGTTTGGTGTGTGTTGGGTGTGTGTGGTGGTGTGTGTGTAGTGTGGTGTGTGTGTTTGTGTATGGTGTGTGTGTGTGTGTGTGTGGGTGTGTGTGTGTGTAGTGGTGGGTGGTGTGTGTGATGTGTGGGGTATGTTTGTGTGGTGTGGTTGTGTGGGGTTGGTGTGTGGTGTGGGTGTGTGGTGTGTGGGTGGGGGGTAGGGTGTGTGTGTGTGGATTGTGTGTGGGGGTGTTTGTGTGTTATGTGTGGGTGTTTGTTGTGTGTGTTGTGTGTGTGTGTGGGTGTGTGTGTTTGTGGTGTTTGTGGTGTGGTGTTTTTGGGTGTGTGTTAGGTGGGTGGTGGTGTGTGTTGGTAGTGTGTGGTGTGTGTGTTGTTTGTATGTGGGGGGGTGTTGGGGGTGAGTGTGTGTGTTGTGTGGGTGTGGTGTATGGTTGGGTCTGGTTGTGTTATGTGTATGTGGTGTGTGTGTTTGTGTGTATGTGGGTGTGGGTGGAGGTGGGGTTTATATGTGTGTGGTGTGGGGGTAGGCGTGGTGTGGGGTGTGTGGGTGTTGTGTCTGGGTGTGTGTGTTGGGGTGTGTGTTGTGAGTGATGTGTGGGGTGGTTAGGGGTTTGTGTGTAGTGTGTGTGGGGTGTGTGGTGTGGTGTGGGTGTGTGTGGGTTTTGTGTGTGGTGTTGTGGTTGTGTGTGGGTTGTGTGTGGGTGTGGTATGGTGTGTGTAGTGGTGTGTTGTGTTGGTGTGTGGGGTGTGGGTGGTGGTGGTGGTGTGTGTGTGTGTGTGAGGGTGTGGTTGGGTTAGTGTGTGGTGTGATGTGTGTGGTGGTGTGTGGTTTGTGTTAGTTTGTGTGGTGTGTGGTGTGGTGTGTTTGTGTGTGTGGGGTGGTGGTGTGGTGTGGGTGTGTGTGGTGTGTGTGGTGTGTGGTGGGGTGTGGTAGTGTTGGTGGTGTTTGGGTGTGTGTGGTGTGTGTGTGTGTGTGTTATGTGGTTGTGGTGTGTGTGTGTGTGTGTATGTGTGGGTAGTGTGTGTGGGTGTGGTGTGGTGTGTGGTGGGTGGTGTGTTAGGTGTATGTGTGGGTTGGTGTGTAGTGTGTGTGTGGTGGGTGTGTGGAGTGTGTGAGGGGGATGTGTGTTTGTGTGTGTGGTGTGGTGTGTGTTGTGGGTGTGATGTTGGGTGGTGGTGGTGTGTGTGGGTGTAGTGTGTGGTTTTGTGTGGGTGTGAGTGTGGGTGTGTGGTTGTGGGTGTGTGAGTGCGTGTGTGGGGTGTGGGTGGTGTTGGTGTGTGTTGTTGTGGGGTTGTGTGTGTGTGTGTGTGTGTGTGTGTATGTGTGTGTGTGTGTGTGTGTGTGTGTGTGTGTGTGTGTGTGTGTGTGTGTATGTATGTGTGTGTGTGTGTGTCTTTGTGTGTGTGTGTGTTGCTGTGTGTGTGTGTTGGTGTGTGAGTGGTTTTTTTGAAGGTGGTGGGTGTGTGGGGGTGTGTGTGTGGTGTGTGTGGGTGTGTTTTGTGTGTGGGGGGTGGTGGGGTGTGGGTGTGGTGTGGGGGTTGTGTGGTGGGTGTTTGGGGGTTGGGGGGGTGTGGTGTGGGTGTGTGTGGGTGTATGTGTGTGTGTGTTGTGGGGGGGTGGGTGTGTGTGTGTGTTTGAGTGTGTGTGTGTGTGTGTGTGTGTGTGTGTGTGTGTGTGTGGTGTGTGTGTGGTGTGTGTGTGCGTGTGGGTGTGTGTGTTTGTGTGTGTGGGTGTGTGTGTGTGTGTGGGTGTGTGTGTGTGTGTGTGTGTGTGTGGGCGTGTATGTGTGTGTGTGTGTGGGGGTGTGTATGTGTGTGTGTGGGGTGGGGTGTTGTGTGGTGTGTGTTGGGTGTATTGGGGTGTGTGGGTGTGTGTGTGTGGTGTGTGGGTGTTGTGTGGTGTGTGTGTGTGTGGTGTGTGTGTGTGTGTGTGTGTGTGTGTGTTGTGTGGTTGGTGTGGGTGTGTATGTGGGGGGTGGTGGGTAGTGTGTGTGGTTGTGTGGTGTTGTGTGTGGTGGTGTGGTTGTGGGTGTGTGTGGGTGGGGGTGTGGGTGTGTGTATGGGGTGTGGTGTGTTCGTGTGTGTGTGGTGGTGTTGCGTGTGGTGGTTGGGTGTGTGTGTGTGTGGTAAGGAGTTGTGTTTAGTGTGTGGGTGGTGGGTGGTGGTGGGTTGTGTTGTGTGGGTTGTTGTTGTGTTTTAGGGGTGTGTGGGTTGGTGTGGGTGTGTGTGTGGGTGGTGTGTGTATTGTGTGTGTGTTGTGTGTGTGGGTGTGATGGTTACTGTTTGGTGGGTGGTGGTGTTGTGTGTGGGGTGCTGTTTGTGTGTTTAATGTGTTTTTTGTTGGTGTGTTGGTTTTGGGTTGGGGGGTTGTGGTGGGTGTGGGGGTAGGTGGTGTGGTGTGTTTGTGGTTGTGGGGTGGGTAGTGTCATATTGTGTGATTAGTGTGTGGGTTGGAGGTTAGTTTTGTATGTGTTTGTGTGTGGGTTGTTAGTGGTGTGGTGGGTAGTGTGGTGGGTGTTTGGGGGTGAGGGGTGTGGTGTGAGGTGTGTGTGTGGGGTGTGGTGTGTACTTTGTACGGGTGTGGGGGGGTGTATGTGGGGGTGTTGTGGGGGAGGATGGGTGGTAAAGTTGGTCTGTGGGGGTGTGGGTGTGTGTTGTGTGTTGGGGTGGTGGGGGGTATGTGTGGTTGGGGTGTGGATTGTGGATTAATTGTGTGTGGGTGGGTTGTGGGGTGTGTGTGGTGGTGGTGAAGGTGTGGTGGGTGCGTGGTGGGGGGAGTGTGTGGTGTGTGGGGGTGTGTAGGTGTGTGTGGTGTTGGGGTTGTGTGTGGGGTGGGTGAGTGTGGTGGGTGGTGTGTGGTGTGTGGGTTAGGGGTGTGTTGTGGTTGTGGGGTGTGGTGTGGTGTGTGGGGTAGGTGGAGATGTGTATGGTGTGGTGGTTCTGTTTGGTGTGTGGGTGTGTAGGTGGGTTGGGAGGGGTGAGGTTGGGGGTAGTGGGTGGGTGGGTCAGGTGTGTGGGTTGTGTGGGTTGGTGTGGGGTGGAGTGGTGGTTGGTGGTGGGTTGTTGGGGTTGTTTGGGTGGGTGTGTGTCGTGTGGTGTGTGTGGTATGGGTGTTGTGTGTCTGGGGTGGTGTGTGTGGTGTGGGGGGTGTGGGGGGGGGTGTGAGGGGAGTTTAGTGAGGGGTTTTGTGTTGTGTGGGGGTGAGGTTGGTTGTTGGTGGGTGTGTGGGTGGTGGAGGTGTGGGGGGTGTTGGGGTGTGTGGTGAAGGGTGTATGGGTGGGTGTGTTCTGTGTAGTAGGGGGGTGTGTGGTAT
The DNA here is from genome assembly GCF_028641065.1 of Leucoraja erinaceus. NCBI lineage: Eukaryota > Metazoa > Chordata > Chondrichthyes > Rajiformes > Rajidae > Leucoraja > Leucoraja erinaceus. Next base: position 92,658 of record NC_073389.1, on the reverse strand, counting down.
GGGGGTTTATGGGTGTGTGTGTGAACAAGTGTGGGGGGTGTGGTGTGGGGGCCGGTGGTGTTTGGTGTGTAGTGGGTGGGTGGTATGTGTGCGTGTGGTGTGGGTCGAGGTGAGGGTTGGTGTTGTTGGGTGGGGGAAGGTGGGTGGGTGGTGTGTTGTGGTGTGGGGGTAGATTGTGGGGGGGTGTGTGGGGTGTAGGTCATCGCGGAGTGTGTGTGGTGTGGTTGTGTGTGTTGGTGTGTGTGTGTCTCCGTGGTGGGTGGGTGTGGGGTGGGGTGTGGGGTTGTGTGTGGTGTCGGTGGGGGTGTGTGGGGGTGTTTGGTGTGTTGAGTGTGGGTGGGGGGGGTGTGGGGGTGTGGGCAGGCCCCGTTTTCGTTGTTGGAGTTTTGTTTGAGTGTGTGTGTGTGTTCTGTGGGTGGTTGGTGTGTGGGGTGTGTGGTGGTTGTTTTAACGTGGAGGGTCCTGTGGTTTGGTTTGTAACCTGTTTAGTTGAGGGTGAGGGGTGAGGCATGGTGGGGTGTGTGGGGGTTAGGGGATTTCATGTGTGTGGTGTTGGGGTGTGGGTGACCCTGTTGTTCTGTCTTAGGCGTGTGGTCCATGGGGTTGTCAGCCCAGGGTTGTGGTGGGTGGGGTGGAAATGGGGCTGGTAGGGGTGTGTGGGTGGGTTGGTGTGGTGGTGTGGGTGGGGTGTGTGTGTGGGTGGGATTGGTGTGGTGGGTGTGTGTGGAGGGGTGTGGTTGGGTAAGAAGTGGGTGTGTGTGGTAGGTGGGTGGTGGGGTCACTGTAGGTGTGTGTGTGTGCGTCGGGCTACGGGGTTTTGGTTGCAAACCGGTTGTGTTGTTGGAGTGGTGGGGGTTGTGTGGGGGTGGTTTTGTGTGTTGCCCTTGGTGTGGGGGTGTGTGGGAGCTTGTGGGGGTGGGTTTTTGGTGTGTGGATGGGGTGTGGAAGGTGTGTGGGTGGGGTAGGTGTGGGTGTGGGTGGGGTGTGTGGGTGTGGGTGTGTGGTTTGTGTGGGTGTGAGAGGGTGGTGATGGTGTGGTGTGTGTATGTGTAGGGTGGATGTGTTGGTGGGATGGGTGTGGAGTGTGTGTGTGTGATGAAGGTGTGTTGTGTGGTGCATTGGATGTTTGTGGGGGGGAAGGTAGGGGGCGTGGTGAAGTCAGGTGTGTTGTGTGTTGGTTGTGGGGGTTGTGGGGTGGTAGGAGGGTTAGTGGTTGTGTGGGACCTGTGGGGAGGGTTCATTGGGGTGGTTGGTCCTGTAGAGGGAGGTTAGAGGACCATGTGTTTTAAGGTGGGGAGGGGGGGTGAGAGAAAAAAAGGGTGGAGGAGAGGAGGGAGATGAAGGAGGGGGGGGGAGGCTAAAGTGGAGAAGGGGGTGCAGAAAATGATGAATCCCAGAGGGGCACGGGAAGGGCCGACAACCCCAAACGATGGGTTTCAAATAGGTGAGGGGAGGCGAGTCAGGGGGTGGGGGAACTGGGTACAAGACAGGGGAAATTAAAGAGAGGAAAATTCAGCCAGATCTCTCTTGGAAATGCCCCGCTTTTTGAAGGGTTGAGGATGGCCTCTACTCCGGCATTTGTTCGAAAGGGGAATTGGTGGGGGTGGTAGGGAGGAAAGGGAACCCGTGAAGAGTTTTGGGGTGGGGGGAGACCGGGACATAATTTTAAGGGAGGGGGGGGGGGGGAGAGGGGGGGAAGGGGGGAGAGAGGGAGGTGGAGGAGGGGGGCTGCCGATTGGGAGGGAGGGGGGCGGGGGACATTAGGGGGTGAGAGAGGAATGGCGAGGAGACCCTGGGACTTAATAGGATGTGGGGGAGGGGGGGAGGAGGGGAGGGGAGAGAGGAGGGGTGGAGAGAGAGGAAGAAGAAGAGGAAGAGAGAGGATGGGGAGGGAGAGGGAGGAGGAGGGGGGGGAGGAAGAAGGGGGAAGGAAGGAGAGGATTGATTCGTGGAAGAGTGAGGGGAGAGGGGAGGAAAGGGAGAGGGGTAGGGGGAAGGGGGCGGGTGGAGAGAGGGGAGGGGGGGTGGGGTAGTGAGGGACGAGGAGGGGGGTGAGGGAGAGGGGGGGATGAGGAGAGGGAGAGGGGAGAGGGAGAGGGAGGGGGAAACATAGAAATTAAGTGCAGTAATAGGCCATTCGGCCCTTCGAGCCTGCCACCACCATTCAATATGATCATGGCTGATCATCCAACTCAGTATCCTGTACCTGCCTTCTCTCCATACCCCTGATCCCTTTAGCCACAAGGGCCACATCTAAACTCCCTCTTAAATATAGCCAAATGAAACTGGCCTCAACTACCTTCTGTGGCAGAGAATTCCAGCGATTCACCACTCTCTGTGTGGAAAATGTTTTTCTCATCTCTGTCCTAAAGGATTCCCCCTTATCTTTAAACTGTGACCCCTTGTTCTGGAATTCCCCCAACATCTGGAACAATCTTCCTGCATCTAGCCTGTCCAACCCCTTAAGAATTTTGTAAGTTTCTATAAGATTCCCCCTCAATCTTCTAAATTCTAGCGTGTTGCAAGCCGAGTCTATCCAGTCTTTCTTCATATGAAAGTCCTGACATCCCAGGAATCAGTCTGGTGAACCTTCTCTGTACTCCCTCTATGGCAACAATGTATTTGAGCATTGGGCTTTGTGACATCACACAATGGAACGTTCACCAGGGGCTGGGACTCCTGCAAAGGCATATGTAAATGAATCCATTCCGATTGGACATATGTGAACATTGGGCATTGTGACATCACACGATGGAACGTTCACCAGGGGCTGGGGCTGATTCTATGGGTGAGATGCCAGTTTATTTTGAAATATTGGGAGGGGGGGAGGAGAAGGATTTGATTAAAAATGTGTAGATAAACACGACAAAATGGCGTTTGCGGGGGGGGGGGGGGGGGAGGGGAGGGAAGAGGGGAGGGAGGGGAGAGGTGGAGGATGAAACGGGATCGATTTGGGAGGGAAAGGAGAGAGGGTAGGGGGTGAGGGAGAGATGTGGGGGAGAGGGGATGGGGGGAGGGGAGGGGAGGGGGAGGAGAGGAGTGGGGGGAGGGAGAGGGGAAAGAGTGGGGGGAGAGAGGGGGGGTAAGAGTGGGGAGGGGAGGGAGGAGAGGGGGAGAGGGGGAGGGGGGAGTGATGGGAAGAGGGATAGGGGAAGGGGGGGGAGTCGGGGGGGGAAGAGGGAACGGGGTGGGGTAGACAGGGAAGGGGGGAGAAGGGGAGAGGGGAGAGGGGTGAGGAGAGGGAGGGAGGGGGAGAGAGAAGGGGGAGAGAAGTGGAAGATGGGGGAGGGAGGGAGGGGTAGCGGGAGTGGTGGAAGAGGGACGGGGGAGTGGTGGAAGAGGGATAGGGGAAGAGGGTGGTGTTAGAGAGGGAAGGGGGGTGAGGGAGAGAGGGAGAGGGGTGAGGAGAGGGAAACATAGAAATTAAGTGCAGGAGTAGGCCAATCGGCCCTTCGAGCTTGAACCACCATTCAATATGATCATGGCTGATCATCCAGCTCAGTATCCTGTACCTGCATTCTCTCCATACTCCCTGATCCCTTTAGCCACAAGGGCCACATCTAACTCCCTCTTAAATATAGCCAATGAACTGGCCTCAACTACCTTCTGTGGCAGAGAGTTCCAGAGACTCACCACTATCTGTGTGAAAAATGTTTTCCTCATCTCAGTACTAAAGGATTTCTCCTTTATCCTTAAACTGTGTCCCGCTTGTCCTGGACTTCCCCAACATCTGGAACAATCTTCCTGCATCAGACAAATTCAATTCAGGACTTTTCTCTTCACGAGCAAAGTCAGAATGACGGTTAGTGAAGAATTCGAATAATCGCTGAGCGTTCTCTATGGCAACAATGTATTTGAGCATTGGGCATTGTGACATCACACGATGGAATGTTCACCATGGGCTGGGCTCCTGCAAAGGCATATGTAAATGAATCCATTCCGATTGGACATCTGTGAGCATCGGACATTGTGACATCACACGATGGAACGTTCACCAGGGGCTGGGGCTGGGGCTGCTTCTATGGGTGAGATGCCAGTTTATTTTGAAATATTGGTAAGGGGGGGAGAGAAGGATTTGATTAAAAAATGTGTACATAAAACACGACAAAATGGCGTTTGCGGGGGGGGGGGGGGGGGGTGAGAAGAGGGGAGGGAGGGGAGGGAGAGGAGGATGATGAAAAATATTTTTGAAATATTAAGGTGTGGGGGGGGGGGGGGGGGGGGGGGGGGGGGTGGGTGAAGGATTTGATTAAAAACGTGTACTTAAACACGATGAAATGTAATGAGGAACGGATACTTTGAAAGAAAAGCGAAATCTCTACCGAAATGGAAAATATGTCGGCGATTCTGCGTCTGGTTTCGGTGTTGCAGGGAATCAAAGGAAGAAACGCGGCCGGAAGCCGTACATGCAAATGGATCCATTCCGATTGGACGTCTGCGACGCGGGCATCGCGATTGGACGTCTGCGAGCATCGGGCATTGTGACATCGCACGGCCGGGAAAACAAATCGAAAGGCAGGATGGGCGCCATAGCGCAGGCGGTTGGATGGGGCGAGAGAGTTTTTATATATATATACTAGACCAAGTGCAGACCCGTTGGGTCTGTTTCCACAACGGCGTTTGCGGAGGGGGGGGGGGGGGGGTGAGAAAGAGGGGAGGGAGGAGGAAAACGGGTAGATTTGGGAGGGAAAGGAGAGCGGGTAGGGGGGGTGGGGGGGTGGGGAGAGCGGTGGGGGAAAGAGGGCAAAGAGTGGGGAGGGAGGAGGAGAGAGGGGGTAGCGGGGAGTGATGGAAGAGGGAAGGGGGGTGGGGGGGGAGGGAGGGATGGGAGAGGGGTGAGGAGAGGAGAATGGGAGAGAAGTGAAAGAGTGGGGAGGGAGGGAGGGGTTAGCGGGAGTGGTAGAAGAGGGATGGGGGAGTGGTGAAAGAGGGACAGAGGGGTAGGGGGAAGGGGGTGGGGGTAGAGAGGGAAGGGGGTGGTGGTAGAGAGGGAAGGGGGGTGGGGGAGAGAGAGATGGGTGGCAGAGGGAGAGGGGTGAGGAGAGGGACACATAGAAATTAAGTGCAGGAGTAGGCCATTCGGCCCTTCGAGCCTGCACCACCATTCAATATGATCATGGCTGATCATCCAGCTCAGTATCCTGTACCTGCCTTTCTCCATACCCCCTGATCCCTTTAGCCACAAGGGCCACATCTAACTCCCTCTTAAATATATCCAATGAACTGGCCTCAACTACCTTCTGTGGCAGAGTTCCAGAGACTCACCACTATCTGTGTGAAAAATGTTTTCCTCATCTCAGTACTAAAGATCATCTCAGCCATGATCATATTAAATGGCGGTGCAGGCTCGAAGGGCCGAATGGCCTACTCCTGCACCTAATTTCTATGTTTCTAAAGGATTTCCCCTTTATCCTTAAACTGTGTCCCGCTTGTCCTGGACTTCCCCAACATCTGGGACAATCTTCCTGCATCAGACAAATGCAATTCAGGACTTTTCTCTTCACAACGTTCACCATGGGCTCGGGCCCTGCAAAGGCATATGTAAATTAATCCATTCCGATTGGACTTATGTGAACATCGGGCATTGTGACATCACACGATGGAACGTTCAACAGGGGTTGGGGCTGGTGCTGCTTCTATGGGTGAGAAGCCAGTTTATTTTTGAAATATTGAGGTGGGGGGGGGGTGTGAAGGAGTTGATTAAAAACGTGTACTTAAACACAACGAAATGTAATGAGGAGCAGATACTTAGAAAGAAAAGCGAAATCTCTACCGAAATGGAAAAGATGTCGGCGATTCTGCGTCTGGTTTCGGAGTTGCAGAGAATCAAAGGAAGAAACGCGGCCGGAAGCCGTACATGCAAATGGATCCATTCCGATTGGACGTCCGCGAGCATCGGGCATTGTGACATCGCACGGCGGGAACGAATCGAAAGGCAGGAAGGGCTCCGGACGGCAGGCGGTCGGATGGGGCGAGAGTTTTATATAAATATAGATAGATAAATAGATAGAGAGATAGAAGATAGATAGATAGATTATAGCAGTTTGCGGGTTTGAACTCAGCTTCAGAATTAGTTTGCAAATTTTCTTTAAAATGGTGTTAGTAAAATTGTTGGTGGTTATTTAAAAAAATCTAATTTAGTTACTAGTGTTCTTTTAGGATATCAAATCTGCAATCCTTACCTGGATGTTAACTTTTGACACATCCTGAACTAAGGATGTTTCAAAAATACTTATTAAGGTGTTACTCTGAAAGCATTGATGCTTATGGCATAATTATTTTCTCATTGTGGCCGACTGACATAGCCATGCATCACCACGCAATACACATGAGACGTCGGGAAGGAGTGTACGACGTCAATGCGTCAGTGTGCGTACCAAATGTGTCAGCGTTTTGTGCAGCACGAAATCCTGGAGGGCCGCACGATACTGCGCACAACTCCACATTCCTCCATGCCTCTCCATGTGCCCATCCCCCGCTACCCACACGCTACCCATGCGTCACAACGCATCAACCTATTTTACATATGACGTGTAAATGAGGCGCAAATGACGGCCAAGTGGGACATGGCCTTTACTGTTCAATCTACACTGCGACCGGGTCCTGCAGGCTGCAACCCGTGGAATTCACTTAGAACATGAGCATGCAAACAGGCCATTCGGCCCATCGAGTTCAGCACAATGGCTCAGCTGGTATAGCTGCTCCCTCACAGCGACAGAGACCCGAGTTTAATCCTGACCTCGGGAGCTGACGGTGTGGAGTTGGTACGTTCTCCCTGTGACCACATGGGTTTTCTCACGTGTGTTCCTGTTTCCTTCCACATCCCAATGACATGTGGGTTTGATTGGACTTTACTGGCCCTCAGACTATGTTTGATCGGACTTTACTGGCTTTATCTTGTACTAATCGTTATCCCCTTCATCATGTAACTGTACAATGTAAATATCTCGATTGTAATCATGTGTAGTCTTTCCACTGACTGGTTAGCACACAACAAAAGCTTTTCACTATAACTGGGGACATGTGACTATAAGCTAAACTAAATTATCCGTAGTGTGTAGCGAGTCGATGAGGCAGAAGCACCAAGCTCCTGTCCCACTTAGAAGATCTAAACAGCAACCTCTAGTGACCTTGCCTGCCACCCAAGGTTTCCATGAGGTCACCGGACGTTTTGGTCACTCTCCCTAATGGTCAATAGACAAATAGGTGCATGAGCAGGCTAAATGGCCCTTCGAGCCAGCACCGCCATTCAATGTGATCATGGCTGATCGTCCCCAATCAGTATCCTGTTTCTGCCTTCTCCCCATATCCCCTGACTCCACTATTTTTAAGAGCCCTATCTAGCTCTCTCTTGAAAGCATCCAGACAACCTGCCTCCACCGTCCTCTTTGAGGCAGAGAATTCCACACACAACACTCTCTGTGAGAAAACGTGTTTCTTAAGTGGTCGAGGCTTCATCTAGGTTGCTGCTATGTTTACATCATGTTTAAAACCGGCCTCGACTAAAAATAGGTTGCCGTTATAACAATATTTTTTTTGTCGCAGGTCTAGTCGAAGCCGGTTTTCTTCATAGTCGAGGAAGTTTTTCAACATATGCGTGGAAGGTGGTAGGAGGTTGCAGGTCACCTCGACCTAGATTTTTTTTTTGGGTGGCGGGCAAGGTCACCAGAGGTTGCTGCTTAGGTCTTATAGGGGGGGACAGGGGCTTAGTTTCGACGCTGTATCTCAAAACTCCTCTACAATGAATCTACTCAGTTATGTAAAACTACTACTGTGTACTCAGTTTTGATCATCTTGCAGAAGGAATGGATACCATTAAGCTGGAAAGAATGCAAATATTTAGGAGGATGTTGCCAGGACTCGTGGGCCTGAACTTTAGGGAGACTAGACCAAGTGAAACCCATTGGGTCCCTGTCACATGGGAGGCCTGATCTGCCAACGCAACCTATTCCCCAACGCAACATTCCACCACTCACCCATAGCCCCCAACTTCGCAGGCACGGCTCATTTCCCCTTATCCCCCAGCACTCCTCTTCACCCTCCCTCATCTTTCCCCTCTCCTCCTCCCCTACCCAATCCCACCCTCTCATTTCCACTACCTTTTGTCACTCCCTGCTGCCCTCCATAACGTCTAACCCCTCATATCCCCCATCCAGGCACGGAAATCGTTATCAAAATATGGAGGGGACCGCGCACACGGGGCTTCAGAGGCGCAATCCAGCGCTAATTGCAGCTCAACTCTGCCTGTCTCGCCGGGTTAACCTACAGCCCTTCCTGGACTGACGGGACACCAGCGCTGCTTCTCCGCGCTGGCTGTACGCCTGAGCCGTATTTCTCACGAGTCCATGTAGGGCTGCAGGTTAACCTGGCAGGACAGGCAAAATTGAGCTGGGTTTAGCGCTGCTTCTCTGCGCTGGCTGTGGGCACAGCTTCCGTCTGACTTCCGACGTCTCTGGCCACCCGTGGGGGGGGGGGCGGCACTCGGGGGGGGGGGGGGGGCGGGGGGACGGGACAGTGCCGGAGAGCCGGTCGGGGTCATCCCGACTGCGGATGAGGCGCAGGTCTGTGCCACGCCTCCCTCCTCCAATCATCGCGCTGAATCATCATGTCCCGCCGCCATTACCTGCTGACCGACGTCTCTCTCGTCCAATCGGCGCCCTCGATCAGCAGTCCCACCCCCACTGTCTCGCGGAAAGCGGAGATTTTAAAATCCGGATCACTAAATCTTGGGGAGGGGGGGGTCATCCCCCCCTCTCAATACAGAGCACCAGGCACCGCAGCAACTGCACTTTTGCATTTGTGGAACCGTGTCCAATAATCCAACTCTTGCCCAGTTCCCAGTTTTTGTAAAGAAGTGTAGATGACGTGGGAATAAAACCGCCCGTGCACGAAGGGGGTTTGCCGTCCAGGCCATAACTGACAGGAGAGGAAACCAATCTGCGAGGCGGTGACTGACATTACAGCCTTATTTTTAAATGGATTAAATTCATTTTTCTATCATCAATCTACACACTACACTACAGAATGAAGAAGTGAAACCAGGTGTTTAGAAATTTATGCTCAAAATTCAGGTTAGGTTCATCCTGTTTCCATTGATTATCCTTCAGATGTTTCTACAACTTGATTGTACTCCACCATCATTACATTGATTGTACATGATTTGGAAAGGCACACACCTGTCTATATAAGGTCCCACAGTTGACGGTGCATGTCAGAGTAAAAACCAAGCCATGAAGACGCAGGAATTGTCCATAGATCTCTGAGACAGGATTGCGCTGAGACACAGATCTGGGGAAGGGTATAAAACAATTTCTGCAGCTTTGCAGGTCCCTTAGAGCACAGTGGCCCCCCATCATTCTTAAATAAAAGAACATTGGAACCACCAAGATTCTTCATAGACCTGGACGCTCGGCCAAACTGAGCAATCGGGGGAGAAGGGTCTCGGTCAGGGAGGTGACCAAGAACCCAATGGTCACTCTGACAGAGCTCCAGAGTTCCTCCTGGAGATGGGAGGACGTTCCAGAAGGACAACTATATCTGCAGCACTCCACCAATCAGGCCAGACGGATGCCACTCCTCAGTAAAAGGCACATGACAGTCCACTTGGAGTTTGCCAAAAGGCGTGAGAACCAAGATTCTCTGATCTGATGAAACCAAGATTGAACTCTTTGGCCTGAATGCCAAGCGTCACGTCTGGAGGAAACCAGGCACGGCTCATCATCTGACCAATACCATACCTACAGTGAAGCATGGTGGTGGCTGCATTTGTGGGGATGTTTTTCAGCGGCAGGAACTGGGAGACCAGTCAGGATCGAGGGAAAGATGAACGGAGCAAAGTACAGAGAGATCCTTGATGAAAACCTGTTCCAGAGCATTCTGGACCTCAGGCTGGAGCGGAGGTTAACCTTCCAACAGGACAACAACCCTAAGCACACAGCCAAGACAACGCAGGAGTGACTTCGTGACAAGTCTGTGAATGTCCTTGAGTGGCCCAGCCAGAGCCCGGGCTTGAACCTGAGCGAACATCTCTGGAGAGACCTGAAAATAGCTGTGCATCGACGCTCCCCATCCAACCTGACAGAGCTTGAGAGGATCTGCAGAGAAGAATGGGATAAATTACCCAAATACAGGTGTGCCACTGCTGACTTGGCAATTTCACTTTGCTCACTCTTAAAAATGAATCAAATGTATTTGCCAAATTGCCACTTCAAAAAATGATCTTTGAATAGACAGGGGTAGGTAAGTCTTATATCCAGAATCGGAGACTCTTACATAAATCATAACATTAAAATGAATAGTGCCGACACCTGTGGAATTCAGTCAAAATCCAACCAATATTAATTCAAATCAAAAGATATAACTCAAACACAGGAAATAATTCAGAGTATATTTTTAATGAAATTAACTTGTGTGAATTTAATTACTAAAAATAGAAAAATAATTAACGTTTAGATTTTTCTTCAGAAATCTTAATTATTAAAAATAATCATAATTGGTAACTTAAAAAATAAAACAAATGAAATAAACCATACCAAATGATACACAATACGACTTTTCCTCACAAAGTTCTTTTTTTGACACAATTTCTGGCAGAAACATTGTCTCCTACTTAACAAACATCCAGTAACATTGTCATTCCCACTTATTGCATACAAACTCTCTCTCTCATGTAACATGAAGGCAGCCTAATTTCATCCAATTTGCAAAACATGCAATATTCACTTGTCTTAAATCACTTCAGAATGAACATATAGTTAAAATAATGTACGTTTACTATATACATTATTTTTATAATGTCCAAACTTAAACTTAATCACAAACTTAAAAGCTCAATAAAATTATGAATGTGGTTTTAATGTAATGTAGAACTATTGGCTGTGCCTCCAACACCCAATGGAGGCCCAAATGTATTGTTGTAAATGAATCATTATACAATCCAACGGAAGCAAGCAGGGGACAGGTGTCTCTGAATATTAGAGTGCACCCATCATCATTCCATCTAGGGTGTCTTCACACCTTTCCACTGCATTCTTGGACAGTATAAAGATTCATTGATACTGTATCCCATTAATAGCTGGCAGAAAGTGATCTGACCACCTAATTCCACACAGGTTGGCATCCCTGATCAACTGGACTCGGACAACTTGCATTTGTTTCCCAAACACTCTTTATTAACGTGTGCAAGAGAAGAGCAATACAGTCCCAGTTACCGCACTACTCTGAAATTCTGTTTGGAAGTGTCGACTTTTATATACATTCTGACCGATTGAAATCTTGCACACTCTCCAAATTCTTATCAACAATCACAATACGTTCATAAAAGCACTAATATCAAATTAAAAACTGCATGCATTTAAATCCTCTATTTGCATTTAATCAGTAAGATAACTCTCTTCGACCTTGCACTGTATGGTTGGAGCCAGTTGAATGTCCAAAGAACAACTCTCCAGGACCTTGTGCTGTACAGCTATCACAGCCTGTGCATCACAGGCTATGCTCAAGGATCTTTAGCTGTACACCTGTAGCTGGTTGCATGCTACCTTAATCTTTCTCATACGGCAGTTTCCACAAGGTCAAGATTGAAATATTCCTAAAACATTCATGAAATATCAGAATATTGAAAAAAATCAACAGCACACAACATGCATCAAAACCAGTTACATAGGATTTCTAGTTTAAAACGCATGACATTGCAATTTACAAAACATTAAAATCCAGCACTAATTATTAATGTTTCTAAAAACAACTATTTAACTAAGAACTAAAACATATTCAAATTTCAAAACTGTAGCTGGATGCACGTTACCTTACCCTTTGTCATACTGCAGTTCCCACAAGGTCAAGGTTGAAAGCCCCAGATACCTCATTGCAATCTGGTCTTCACCTTGCACAAATCTGGTGATTTACCTCCCTCTCCCTTCATCTTCATCTCAGCCATGATCCAGCTTTTCCAGGCTCCAACAAATTAACATCCTTATGTTGACTGCACCATCTTCACCAACCAACACTCAACTGTTGGATCTGTCCTGTCCTTGATCAAGTGTGCATTACGTCTAAAGTTTAATTTATAACATTTCAACAGCCAAGACCATGCTTCTAAACCAGTTGCTTATATGGTTATAATAACAAGAAACTGCAGCAGCTGGTTTATACCAAAGATAAGACACACAATGCTCAAGTAACTCAGCAGGTCAAGCAAATTCTCCGTAGAAAAAGGATAGGTGACATTTCGGGTAGGAAACCTTCTTTAGACCCTGTCTGAAGAAGTACCCCAACCTGAAATGCAGCTATCCATTTTCTAGAGAATGTGCCTGACCTGCTAAGTTACTCCAGCATTGTGTTTAACTCTACTTATATGATTGCTAGCTTTTCATTAACATTCATTATACTGCAATTCACAAAAAACATTAAATGCTGATGCTAATGATTAATATACATTTCAAAAGTCCACTATTTCACTGAGATAAACTTATTCAAAGGCCTCACTTCAAACAATATTCAAGAACGTCCAACTCATCTCCCTTTCTAGTCTGATTTATGAGATTGTGTGAATTCTAAATCCTTTAATCCCAAGCATTGTCCTTGATTGCATATGGTTATGGATCGATTTACCTGCATTAAACGAGTTAGTACTTTGCCCAATCTGTTGAATTCTGCAGCATCATATATCACTCATTTGTGGATCTAATGTACAACCAACGTTCTGTTATGTACGTCAGAATCCTTGGAATCAGGCCATTCAGCCCAACTTGCCCATGCCAACCAAGCATGCCCCAATTTACTGCCTGTGTTTCGCCCAAATCCCTCCATAACTTTCCTATCATAAGATCATGTTGTCGGAGCAGAATTAGGCCATTTGGTCCATTGAGTCTACTCTGTCATTCAACGTGGCTGATCTATCGTTCCCTCTCAACCCCATTTTCCTGCCTTCTCGAGCCTGCACCGCCATTCAATATGATCATGGCTGATCATCCAAATCAATATCCCATACCTGCCTTCTCTCCATACCCCCTGATCCCTTTAGCCACAAGGGCCATATCTAACTCCCTCTTAAATCTAGCCAATGAACTGACCTCAACTACTTTCTGTGGCAGATAATTCCAGATTCACCACTCTGTGTAAAAAATGATTTTCTCATCTCGGTCCTAAAAGACTTCCCTCTTATCCTTCAACTGTGACCCCTTGTTCTGGACTTCCCCAACATCGGGAATAATCTTCCTGCATCTAGCCTGTCCAGCCCTTTAAGAATTTTGTAAGTTTCTATAACCTTACTAATTGAGAACCTGTCAGAAATACCTAAAGACTTGGCCTCTACTTGGTCTGTGAAATGAATGCCAGATTCACCACCCTCTGAATGTACATAGTTTTATATCCTCATCTCCTTTCTGAAGGTAGTACTTTTATTTTATCCATGTATCTGTCCAGATGTATTTTAAATGTTGTTATTGAACCTGCCTTAAAGACCTCTACTGGCAGCTCGTTCCATAGGCCTACCACCATCTGTGTGAAAAAGTTGTCCTTCAGGTACCCATTAAATCTTTCCCCTCTCGCCTTAAACCTGTGCTCTCTGATTAACCTTGGGAAAGACTGTGCATTAAAATTATATACGATTAAACATATCAATTAGCACAATTAATATACTGCAATGAATACTGCAGATACTGGAAATCCAAAACAAAGCAGAAAATATTATCAGTGGGAAGAGAAACAGAGTGGACACCTGTCAAGGTTTCAGAACGAGAAAAATAAGAAAATAAACATTTTTATAATAGTGGGCTTCCAGCGGGTGGAGCTGTTCCTTCACAGCGCCAGAGACCCGGGTTCGATCCTGACCTCAGGTGTTGTCTGTGTGTGGAGTTTGCAATTGGGTTTGCTCCGGGTGCTCCGGTTTCCTACCACATTCCAAAGATGTGTGGGTTTGTAGGTTAATTGGGTGTAAAGATGCTCCAAGTGTGTAGGGAGTGGATAAGAAAGTGAACTAGTGTGAACGGGTGATCGATGATCGGCATCGAGAGAATGTCCGTGATATATTGGAAACCAAACTTGCCTACATAAAAACCGGGAGTTAATATTTTTAAGTTTCAAAGAGACAGCATAGAACAGGCCCTTCGGCCCACCGAGTCCATGACGACCATTGATCACCTGTACATTAATTCAACATTATCTCATTTTTGCATCCTATATGGGCCGATTAACCTACAAACCTGCATGTCTTTGGGATGTGGGGGAATTTGGATAACAAAGGAATAACACATGGTCACAGGGAGAATGTGCAAACTCCACACAGTCAGGATAAAACTCGGGTCTCTTGCACTGTAAGCAGCCACCCTGCCACTGCATCACTGTGAGGAGGAGGTTCAGGCAGAGGATGACGTGGATCTTATTTAAGGTCCATGTCTAAGTGAGGAATGGAGCTGCAGGTGAGGGCAAGTGAGAGACGACTGGTGCCAGCACATGGCATAGAGTGTAGAACTCGGAGCATGGATGGGGTGTGTAGCAAGTAGTGGTGAGTAGGGTCCAGGTACTTTGGACCCAGGATGGCCCAGAAACCTAGAGGCCTCGAATTGGAACTGGAAGCCGTGTGGAACAACTGAGCATTGAAGGCAGGTGCTGAGGAAACACACGTGGCTATGTTATCGACGGCAGGAGGAACTCACTGAGGGAGAGCAGTGAGAGAGTGTGGCTGAACATTAAACAATAGCATTTAGTTGAGTTTAAAGATACAGCACGGAAACACGCCCTTCAACCCACCAATTCGGCGCTGACTAGTGATCCCCGTACACTAACACTATCCAATACACGAGGGACAATTTACAATTCTAACAAAGCCAATTAGTCTACAAACCCGTACGTCTTTGGAGTGTGGGAGGAAATTGGAGCTCCCGGAGAAAACCCACACAGGGCACAGGGAGAACGTACAGACTCCGTATAGCCAGCACCCATAATCAGGATCGGGCCCGGGTCTCTGGCGTTGTAAGGCAGCAACTCTACCGCTGTGCCACCATGCAACCCATTTCTTTATTAAATTTGGTGGTCAGGCCCTTAAACATCTTACAGGATGATGATCTACAATAGACACCAACAGCAGGAACAACATCTCGCAAAGCATCTTTTGGATTACAAATAAGCTCTGTTGTATCTTAATCCTATCACAAAGCAGAGAACAGCTTCAAACTAGACATGCAGTACATGGCAGCTGAGAATCCTGTGTAGTCGCATGAATGCTCAGAGATATCTCCACAACTGTCCACATTTGATTATTCTTTCCCCTACGGCGCTTTATTTTGTGGGTAAAATGGTGTCATTAAGCTGCACGTTCTATAATGTTGGTGTCTAGAAGCTGACACCGACTGACAGTGAGTCGGTGTCATAAGCTGTTTAAGGACCTGATCCTAAAAGCTGTTTCTCAGCACACATGGTCAACCAATCAAGATCTTCAGATTGATTGTGGTGCGGGGGGGAAAGGGGGTTAGAGAAAACTGGAAGAGAGTAGTGGGCAAGATAAAGCCTGGCAAGTGATAAGTGGATACAGGGAAGAGGTGGGGCGGGGATATGGGTTTGATTGGCAGACAGGTGAGCAAAAGCCAGAGGTGAAAATACAAAATATCACGAGTTTCCTTGTTGTTTGCAGCATTGCATCTTTTGATTTAATCTGAAGATTTTTTTCTATCCACGTGGATTAAGCGATGTCCATCTGAAAATAAAGAAAGTGGAAAAAATCAACATTTTCTCTACTAATGCTGTTCAGACACAGGTCAGCACTGTAAACAATAATCATAACATTACAGTAAACCCTCTTTATAAAGGACCATGGGGGTGGGGGGAGAGAAGGAGAATGGTATCTGTTTTTACCAATTGTCCGCTATAACTGAGTAAGGGATTATCATTGTATAAGTGCTGGAGTAAAGGGCCTGTCCCACTTGGCCGTCATTTACGCGACAGGCGGTAGTGACTGACGCGCACGTCATCATGCGTCCGCACAGCCGTCTAGAGCGCGTGACGTCATCTGAATACCCAGTTTATGATATTTATGGTGATTTTCTAAAATGTTGCAGTTTCTTGAGTGGTGCTAATAAATGGAAAAACTGCAGATGTAATGACCCTATTCAAAAAAAGAGGTGAATGAAAAGTAGCAAGTTGCAGACCAAATTAATCTGTGGGAAGGAACTGCAGATGCTGGCTTAAATTGAAGATAGACACAAAATGCAGGAGTAACTCAGCAGGACCGGCAGCATCTCTGGAGAGAAGGAATGGATGATGTTTCAGATTGAAGAAGGGTCTTGACCCGAAACGTTACACATTCGACCTGAAATGTCACCCTGTCCCACTTGGCCTTCATTTACGCGACAGGCCCGTGGCGAGCGAAGATTTTGTGCAGCACAAAATCCTGGCGTACTGTGCGATACCGCGCACAACTCCACACCATGCGCCCGTCCTGCACCACCCACATGCTACCAGGTCGCGTAAATGGCGCGCAAATAACGGCCAAGTGGGACAGGCCCTTAACTCAACTGGTCAGGCAGCATCTCTGGAGAACATGGACAGGTTCATGTTTCGGGTCGTGACCCTTCCTCAGACTCTCGGTGGGGAACTGGGCCTGGAATCCAGGTGGGTGCTGGCAGCCGGAGTGCAGGTAAAGGCCGTCGGTGGCGTGGCATTTTACTGTACCTCTCTACATATGATAATAATAAACCTAAACTAAACCCATTCCAAAACTGCAGTGCACTGTGCACCTCCTCGATTATCTGTGATCCAACCAACTACATAATCGGGTGCTTCTTCAGTAAGTGTCTACTTTTAAGTTTCCGGATACCCAAAAATAAAACTTTAATTTTTCCAACTTTGAATGTTGTTTCACATAGGTGAACAACTCTACTATGGGAAAAATATGTTTGGCGCAATCTATTAGAGAATTTAATTTATTTTTTCCTCTTCTTATTCCAGGTTGCCCATTGCATTCAGTCATAGTAGTCATATTTTTATGATGAGTAACAGTGCAAAATTTCACTGATTTAAGAATATAAAATCAAATTTTTGTCGCAGTCTTTCAAATTATAGATTATCTTCCGGAAATAAACTACCAAAAAAAAAATGTTTTCCGTCTAACGCATTGATTTTAAACTTTTGTAACAGTTTACTGCTGAAAAAAGTGGTGATTTTCAGCAAGAATGGAAAACCTTCACACAACTTTTCTCCAACTTCCTCTAAAATAATATTAACTTCAGATGAATAGGCAGAAGAATACTGTTCATTTATCAATTACAATTGATAATTATAGTCATTGTTCTATTATTTTACACATTAGACGTTGGTTAGGGCTCGTCTTAGGGCTGGGGTTAGGATTAGGGTTAGGGCTGGGGATAGGGTTAGGATTAGTGTTGGGGCTAGGGTTAGGACTGGGGCTGGGGTTAGGGCTGGGGCTAGGATTGGGGCTGGGGCTAGAGTTGGGGCTGGGGCTACTTACCCCCGATCTCCAGTTCCATCTCCAACTGGACACAAAGCCATCGCAGCCATCGCATCTTCCCGTGACCCAATGTCCCTATCCATGCCTGGACCTCTTCAACCCTTGTTCCCCCCCCTCCCACCACCACAAGGGCTGAAGAGGGCCGGGCATGGAGAGGGACACCAGGTCACGGGATGAACCAACGGCCTTGTGTCCAGTTGGAGCTGGAGCTGGATGGAGATCGGGTTTAAGTTGTGGATGTGGCTGTGACGGGAATGTTGGCCCAAACCTTAAGCCCAGGATGGCCTTGCTGGAAGGCCAAGCCTAGCCATATCGTTTCCCGAATGGCACATGGCACAATTTGGGAAAAAGAATAGCAAAGTCAAATGTGGGTCCCTTGAAGGTAAACACGGGTGAAATTATTATGGGTAATAAGTAAATGGCAGAAGAGTTGAACAGGTACTTCGGATCTGTCTTCAGTAAGGAAGACACACACAATCTCCCAGAAGTACTGGAGGACAGAGGATCTAAGGGGGTAGAGCAGTGGTTCCCAACCTTTTTCTGGCCATGCCCCACCTAATTACCTCTAAAATCCATGTGGTGATATATAATTCTTATCATTTCAATACCTTGGTTTAAACAAGCTTCAAAAGAACATGGTTCAATAAATAAGGTTCTCCCATGACCTCGCGGCTTCGTGTGACGTGCATGAAGAGCGATGGCGCGGTGATTATGTAATAACTACGCAATAAAGACCTTTTTTACCCAAAACAAATTATTTACTCAAAATAACATCTGAAACATAAACTACATATGTTTACCTGATGGAAATTCCAAAAAAATAAAAATCGGAAATTTGGACCCAGACCTCCTCAGTTGCGCTCAATTGCCCCCCTTAAAAATCAAATTGCCCCCCTATGGGGCGTACGCCCCACGTTGGGAACCACTGGGGTAGAGGAACTGAAAAAATTGTCATTAGGCGAGAAATAGTATTGGGTAGGCTAATGGGACTGAAGGCTGATAAATCCCCTGGGCCTGATGGTCTGCATCCCAGGGTCCTCAGGGAGGTGGCTCTAGAAATAGTGGATGCATTGGTGATCATTTTCCAATGTTCAATAGATTCAGGATCAGTTCCTGTGGATTGGAAGATAGCTAATATTATCCCACTTTTCAAGAAAGGAGCGAGAGAGAAAATGGGGAATTACAGACCAGTTAGCCTGACTTCGGTGGTGGGAAAGATGCTGGAGTCAATTATTAGAGGTACTAATGGGGAATTTTGATAGCAGTAAAAGGATTAGTCCAAGTCAGCATGGATTTATGAAAGGGAAATCATGCTTATAACCATATAACAATTACAGCACGGAAACAGGCCATCTCGGCCCTACAAGTTTCGTGCCGTACAAGTCCGTGCTCGACTAAACTGGAATTTTTTGAAGATGTGACAAGTAAAATGGATGAAGGGGAGCCAGTGGATGTAGTGTATCTAGACTTTGAGAAAGCCTTTGATAAGGTCCCGCACGGGCGACTGGTGACTAAAATTAGGACACATGGTATTGGGGTTAGGGGGTTGACATGGATAAAAAAAATTGGTTGGCAGACAGGAAGCAAAGAGTAGGAGTGAACGGGTCCTTTTCAGAATGGCAGGCAGTGGCGAGTGGAGTGCCGCAAGGCTCGGTGTTGGGGCCGCAACTGTTTACCATATATATTAATGATTTGGAAGAGGGAATTAGGAGCAACACTAGCAAGTTTGCGGATGACACAAAGCTGGGTGGCAGTGTGAACTGTGAAGAGGATGTTAGGAGGTTGCAGGGTGACCTGGACAGGTTGCGTGAGTGGGCAGATGCGTGGCAGATGCAGTATAATATAGATAAATGTGAGATTATCCACTTTGGCGGCAAAAACAAGGGGGCAGATTATTATCTCAATGGGGTTAGGTTAGGTAAGGGGGAGGTACAACGAGACCTGGGTGTCCTTGTACACCAGTCACTGAAAGTTGGTGTGCAGGTACAGCAGGCAGTGAAGAAAGCCAATGGAATGTTGGCCTTCATAACAAGAGGATTTCACTATAGGAGTAAAGAGGTTCTGCAGTTGTATAGGGCTCTGGTAAGACAACATCTGGAGTATTGTCTACAGTTTTGGTCTCTAATTTGAGGAAGGACATCCCTGTGATTGAGGCAGTGCAGCGTAGGTTCACGAGATTGATCCCTGGGATGGCGGGACTGTCATACGAGGAAAGATTGAAAATACTAGGCTTGTATTCACTGGAGTTTAGAAGGATGAGGGGATATCTTATAGAAACATATAAAATTATAAAAGGACTGGACAGGCTAGATGCAGGAAAAATGTTCCCAATGTAGGGCAAGTCCAGAACCAGGGGCCACAGTCTTAGAATAAAGGGGAGGCCATTTAAGACTGAGGTGAGACATTTTTTTTTCACCCAGAGAGTTGTGAATTTGTGGAATTCCTGCCCCAGAGGGCAGTGGAGGCCAAATCACTGGATAGATTTAAGAGAGAGTTAGATAGAGCTCTCGGGGCTGGTGGAATTAAGGGATATGGGTAGAAGGCAGCCACGGGTTATTGATTGGGGATGATCAGCCATGGTTACAATGAATGGCGGTGCTGGCTCGAAGGGCCAAATGGCTTCCTCCTGCACCTATTTTCTAAGTTTTTATGTTTCCAGAAGAAATAAAAAAATAAAGATTATTTTTTCCTCTGAGACTTCAGCGCCGTTCGCGAATGGTGCTGAATATAGGTATGTACCCGCTATGCAGCAAAAAACAGTTTTCACGTTTCTCGTCCTGCGAATCAGGAGATATTCACAAGGTAGGGGACTTTTGAATTTTGCGGTCTTTTGAGGTCAGAAGATCAGGACAAGGAATATTTGGAAAAAAATGGTAAGTGGATTTTTTTATGGGTGATAAATATTTTAATTATTAATATCTACCGTTTAAAAGTATTTTCATTTCAGATAGATCCCCCATTAAATAAATATGCCGACTTGAAATTTCACTAGTAACAATCGGGACATGTGGTTTTCGGGGGGGGGGGTGATCGAATATCGGGGGGAAAAAAAAGATAATTTAGGTTTTAATCTTTATTTATGAGGATTATGTTTATTAACAATATGGAAAAGGAAGAAATGGGATAGAATTACGGGTTTTCCTTATATTCAGCATCAAAGTAACGGGATACCAAAGTAGACACTTACTGAAGAATCGCCCAATCGTTTTATCTGAGAATTCTGAGCTATGGAGGCTACTTAATAAGTTCAATCCAGAAAATAGTCATCAGTCATTCCACACTGCTAACAATTTCAAAGTTTCTCATGACCATCAATCAGAAACATTGTGCCAAACTTAGTTAATCCATCCATACAGTATGTTTTATTTTACCATACTTGAGACACTGTGCTGAAACAGGTCCTTTCGGCCCATCAGGACCACACTGACCAGCGATCACCCCATATGCTAGGACTATCCTACACACTGAACATGGCGGAGTATTCGGCTAGCCACACGGTGGGAGGATCCCGGCAAGCCTTGGCAAAGCCCACCAGAAGGCCCAGCTGGCTTGCCGTGGACTGAGGACCTGCTCCGTCCTTACCCGCCTGTAAGGTCCGGCTCACCTACCCAGAGTGGAGTTGGACAGAGGGCCAGTAAGCAGACCGGCTGCAGGAGGCAGTGTACAGCCTTGACGGGGGAGTGGGCAGCTGGAGGCCTTGCAACAGCCTGGGCCTCAGCTGGACTGGGCACCGCTCCAAGAGGCCGAGCACATGGACGGGACACCGTCTAGAGTGGTGGAGGACATCATGGTCACTCATGGTCAGGTCGACCCTGCAATGCCACCAGGACAACAGGCCTTCGTGGTCAGGTCAAGAACCCTGCACATACAATTGTCACTCGAAAATGGCACCAAAACTGGTGACTGTATACCGACTCTGTGTACTACTGTAAGACACTGGATCTGCGATGCTCTGCTAACATGTATCAAGGTGTTTCTGTATAGTGACACTTGTACTGAACTGTATACAAAAATGAATTTCACTGTACCTCAGTACATGAGAGAAATAAAGTTCCATTGACCCACTGAACACAAGGAATAATTTACAATTTCTGGAAGCCAATTAACCTACAAACCCCGTCTTTGGAGAGTGGAAGGAAACTGGAGCACCCGGAGAAATCCTATGGAGTCACAGGGAGAATGTACAAACTCCATACAGCCACCCCCTAGTGAGGATGGAACCCGGGTCTCTGGCGTTGTGAGGCAGCAACTCTACCGCTGCGCCACCGTGTCAACACTACACGTGACAATAATAAACCTAAATCCAAATCTTCTGGGTCGGTGAGACTAAATCCTGGAATAATTCACCAACAAACTTCTCAATGACTGATGGATAGACAAAACATGTCTGCCTATCTTTGTCTACCTTCGAATTTTCCAGCTTCTGCAGTTCTTTCTTAAACAATGACTGATGGATCTCAGATGAATGAAAATATCTCTAATAAGTTTATTTAAATTAACTTTTACTTGATTAATAATCTCAGAGATAAACTTACTCGAGAAAACCACTCGAAACTGTTTTGTCATCCGCTTATGCCACATTGAGCAGATGTACTGATTCTGTATGTCATATTCTTTCAGATTGTGGGTCACGTTGAAATGGCCATTGGGTTCTCTCATGATTATTTCACTGTGTTTGTTTAAATCGTTCCCCGATTTGTCCTTCCACTCCACCGTTGGGGCAGGATACCACCCTGACGACTGGCAAGAGAGCATGTCCATTTCGGAATTCATGATAACGCGGACATGATCAGCAGCAGCTGTCAAGAAAAGAAACATAAACAGAAACCATTAATGGCGACATGGTGGCGCAGCGGTAGAGTTGCTGCCTTACAGCGCCACAGACCTGGCTTCCATCCTGACTATGGGTGCTGTCTGTACGGAGTTTGTCCATTTTCCCCGTGACCATGTGGGTTTTCTCCAGTGTCCTCCCACACTCCAAAGATGTGCAGACAATTGAGATTTTTTTACCGATGCCAATTAACCTACCGACCTAGGATAGACATAAAATGCTGGAGTAACTCAGGCAGGGCAGCATCTCTGTAGAAGGAATGGGTGACGTTTCGGGTCAAGACCTTTCTTAAGACCTGTATGTCTTTTGTGTGGGAGGAAGCCGGTGCCCCCACGTGGTCACGGGGAGAACGTACATACTCCATACTGACTGTACCCATAGTAAGGATCGAACTCTGGTCTCTGGTGCAGTAAGACAGCAACTCTACCGCTGTGCCACCATGCCGCCATTAATAGTTGTATAATTAGACACCCCAAAGACATCCCTGTTCTTTGTAACTTTGATGCCATGGACATTCTCAGCTACATTTCCTCCTGACTGAGGCATGAAGTTTATTTGAACTGGTGGAACTTCACAAGAGAATTTTGATGAAGGGAGATGACACCAGAATTTTCGGCATCTGGCAATCTCATGCCGCCCATTCTACCTTCCCCGGGAGTTCGGCTCAGTGATCGTCACAGCCGTCTACATTCCACTGCAGGCGGACACCGACGTGGCACTTTCGGCCCAACACGATGTGCTATGTCGACATCAAAACAAGTACCCGGATGCGGCTATGGTGGTGGCTGGAGATATTAATAAATCAAATCTCAAGAAGGTCATGCCGAACTTCTACCAACACATCACGTGTGCCACCGGGGGGAGAGAACTTTGGACCACTGCTACACACCGTTCAGGAAAGGCTACAAGGCCGTTTCACTCCCTCCCCTAGGAAAATCTGACCACGCTGTCATTTTCCTGTTGCCGGAGTATAAACAGAGGATAGTTCGGGAAGCGGTAGAGACGAGGGACGTAAAGCGGTGGTCCGACCAGTCAGAGGCCATGCTGCAAGATGCACTGAGTGATGTCGACTGGAATATGTTCGAAGCAAGTTCCAGTGACGTCAGTGAGTTTGCGGAAGCAGTCACGGACTTCATCGCAACAGTAACCGACAACATCGTCCCCACGGTAAGGGTAAGCACCTTTCCGAACCAAAAACCCTGGGTGGACAGGTCTGTCCGTGTGGCCCTGAATGCTCGCACCGCTGCCTACAACTCGGGCCTGGCATCAGGAAACATGGACGTCTACAAGGCAGAGTCCTACCGACTGTGAAAGGCGGTGAAGGACGCAAAGAGAAGGTACAGAGACAAGATGGACTTACAGGACACCAGAAGCCTGTGGCAGGGGCTACGGATTGTAACCAACTACCGGAGCACCCCTTCCTCATCCGCATGTGCCAGCACCTCCCTAGCTGACGACCTGAACTCCTTTTACGCTCGTTTCGAGAGGGGCAACACCACTCCAGGTCTGCCGACTATCGACAATACCGCCAGCGGGCTGGCTACCGAAGCTGAAGGGAGAAATGTGCACACATTCTCGCTGTCCGAGCATGACGTGAGGAGGGCTCTGACACGGGTGAACACGAGAAAAGCTGCAGGCCCCGATGGCACCTCGGGGCGAGTACTCAAGTCCTGTGCTACACAGCTAGCTCCAGTGCTCACTACATTATTCAACCTCTCCCTGGACAAGTCCGTGGTCCCTGCCTGCTTCAAAAAATCCATCATTGTACCGGTACCAAAAAATGCCTCCACAGCCTGTCTGGATGACTACCGTCCAGTGGCCCTTACCTCGGTAGTCATGAAATGCTTTGAGAGGCTGGTGAAGAATCACATCTGCGCCTTCCTCCCTCGGAACATGGACCCGTTGCAGTTCGCATACCGTCCGAACAGATCCACGGACGATGCGGTCTCCCAGGTCTTGCACACCGCTCTCTCCCATCTGGACAGCCAGAAGGGGGGCTACGTGAGGATGCTGTTCATAGACTACAGTTCAGCCTTCAACACAATAGTCCCCACCACACTGGCCGGGAAGCTAATGGAATTGGGGCTCAACACCCCCCTGTGTGCCTGGGTCCTGGACTTCCTCACCGCCAGGCCCCAGGTAGTCAAGATGGGAGGGAATACATCAAAGTCCCTCACCCTGAGCACAGGATCGCCCCAGGGTTGCGTCCTCAACCCCCTATTGTACTCCCTGTACACACATGACTGTGTGGCTAGGTTCAGCTCCAATTCAATAATTAAGTTTGCTGATGACACTGTGGTGGTGGGCCTGATCTCAGACAACGACGAGAAGGCCTACCGGGAGGAGGTGGCTGGTCTAGCACTCTGGTGCCAGGATAACAGCCTCCTCTTGAACATCAAAAAAACGAAGGAGCTGATCATGGACTTTAGGAGGGCACATCATCCGAGGACGTACACTCCATTGAGGATAAATGGGGATCCTGTGGATAGGGTGGACTGTTTTAAATATCTGGAAGTCCACATCTCTGAGGATATGACATGGGCATCACACGCCTCAGTGCTCGTGAGTAAGGCAAGGCAGCGCCTTTATCACCTCAGGCAATTGAGGAAATTCAGAGTGTCTCCGAGGATCCTCCAGTGCTTCTACGCAGCGGCGGTGGAAAGCATCTTGTCCGGGAACATTACCATCTGGTTTGGGAATTGCTCTGCCAAGGACAAGAAGGCTCTGCAGAGAGTAGTGCGTTCGGCCGAACGCACTATGGGAACTTCACTCGCCCCCCTGCAGGAACTATACAACAGGAGGTGCAACTCCAGAGCAAAAAAAAAATCATGGGAGACCCCTTCCACCCCTGCAACGGACTGTTCCAGCTGCTACGGTCAGGCAAACGCCTCCATTGCCATTCGGTGAGAACGGAGAGGTTGAGAAGGAGTTTCTTCCCAGAGGCAATTCGGACTGTAAACGCCTATCTCACCAGGGACTAACTCTACTGAACGTTTTTCCTTCCATTATTTATTATGTAAAAGAATATGTATGTTATGATTGTGTTTATAATTTGTTGGTTGTTTTGTTGTTTGTCTTTGCACAAAAGTCCGTGAGCATTGCCACTTTCATTTCACTGCACATCTCGGTAGGCGGCGCTGCTCTGGTCAGCAGCGGCCTCTGCAGTCTGTCCGCGTTTTATTATTTTCTGTCTGTGTTTAAATGTAGTTTTTGTTATTTTTTGTTGGGGTGTGTGTGGTGGGGGGGGGGGTGGGGGTGGGGAAACTTTTTAAAATCTCTCCCTGCACTGGAGACCCGACCTTTTCTCGTCGGGTTTCCGTTGTCGTTGGGGCCGCAACGAGGAGCGGCCTCCAACAGGAAGAAGCCGGGGACTCTGGTGCTACGACTCACCGTCGCCGTCGCGGGGCTGGCCGAGTCCGGAGCGGGTGGAGCGGTGGAGGAGCGCTGCTGCTGCTGCTGCTACCGGAGAGTCGGAGGCTCCAACGGCAGGTCTGTGGACGGCGGCACCGGGAGCCCGCGGCTCCCTGGAGGGAGACCGCTTTTCAGGGCTCTCGCAACGGCGACTTCCCCCGCCCGAGTTGCGGGGTTGAAGAGCTCCTGGAGCGGGGCCTAACATCACTGCCCCGCGCGGCTGGAATGGCCGCGGGACAGCGATGTGATGGATGTTTATGTAAATTATGTTGTGTCTTGGGTCTATGTGTTTGTAATGTATGGCTGCAGAAACGGCATTTCGTTTGGACCTCAAGGGGTCCAAATGACAATTAAATGTATCTTGTATCTTGTATCGTATGTGTATGTGACAAATAAACTTGACTTGACTTCCTGTAAAAAAAAGCTGTGTTAAGAATTAAAAAGAATCCCTAATACTGAACAATTAAATAAATACACCCAGGTACATTTGACCCTCACTGTAAACGGAATAAGAGAGAAGACAAGGAGGTTTCCAGTAGTGGCTGAGTCTGGGACAACATCAGAATAAAACAATGTTCCTTTTGAAAGGAGAAGAGGAAGAATTTCTACAGCCCGAGGGTGGTGAATCTGTGGAATTCACTGCCACTGACAGCTGTGGAGTCCAAGTCATTGGGTATTTTTAAAATGGAGATTGACAGGTTCTCGATTAGTACGGTAGTAAGGGGGTATGGGGGAGAAGGCAGGAGATGGCCGAATGACCGATGGGCCGAATGGCCTAATTCTGCTCCTATCAAGTATGAAAACATACCCCAAACAGATAGCAGGACAAATCCAGGTCCATATCCATTGTCAGTGCTAACACTGACAATGTACTTTCCCTCATCCCAGATTTCGACATTCTTCAATGTAAGGAATGCTTTTCCTTCTTTAAATGAGGATGTGTCGACTTCAATTCTTCCCGAGTAGTTGGCATGTTGTTTGCTGACATCGCTTTTATCTTCCTTGTACTCGTACAAGATTCCGGCATCTTGATCCTTCTCCCACCTCACCCACGGTACACATGGATTGTCGCACTCAAACGTACACTTGAAGGTGACATCCTTGCCGATCTCTACATCTGTGGCTCGTTCACAAGTGGTGAATGCATCTGAACAAAAGACAGAAAGGGGTTTATTATTGTCACCTTCACTTGAATTGAGTTTAGTTTATTGTCACGTGTACCGAGGTACAGTGAACAGCTTTTTGCTGGGTGCTAACCAGTCAGCAGAAAGCAACAATCGAACTGTCCAAAGTGTACAGATACACGATAAAGGCAACAATCTGCACAATGTTTATGCAAGATAAAGTCCAATCAAAGATAATCTGATGGTCTCTAATGAGGTAGATAGTAGTTCAGGAATGCTCTCTAGTTATTGGTGGGATAGGTCAGTTGTCTAATAACAGCTGGGAAGAAACTGTCCCCGAATTTGACCAGGTCCTGATGTTAAAATGAGTTCTTTTTGCCAGTCTAATTCAAGAAAACTCGATTCAAACCATTGCTGCTAAAATCAATTCTTTATTCAGACAGTGCTGGATAATTCTTTAAACCTTCCAACACAGAGTTAGAAACCCTGGAGCAGGTCGAAAGAACCAAAGATCCTATAGCAGAGCAAGATAGGCTACTCCTGCTAAATGCAATGGGCTGACCTGTAGTATGCTATGGAGGGGATCCTGGGCATTTTTCCACGCCCATTTTAGCAACCTGAGCCTACCTGACCCGACCCGACTCGCAGTGTAATCAATGTTGCGGGGCAACAGTTTGTGTGGGTTATATTCAGAAATTCTGTCAGTACAAACTTCTTGTCAAGAATAAAATTTGATTCTGGCAATTGTCTTTTTTAATGTTTTTTAAATCATTTCTTTTTAAAAGGCTCACAAGCAGTGTTTGAGTTGATTCTGTAGTAACCGGAACCGACCCGACTCGCAGGGTAATTGACAGGGGGGGACATTTTGTGCGTGATATAGGGTTAGATTCATAATTCTGTTAGCTCATAATTCTGTTAATTCTTGTTAAAGAATAAAATGTTTATAAACACACATACATGAAAATTATATAAATGTATATAATCATATAACACACACAATTATATTTCTTCTGATCCAATAATGAACTTTATTTCAGACTAGACACGGGACATTAAATAAGAAACATTGTAAATAAAAAACATTGTAAACCTCCCCGCAACTTCACACACACTAGGTCTTATCCCCCCCCCCCCCTCGGCACTCCCTCGCCTGCCCCCTCACTACAATGTCTCTCGCCCCCTCCTATGCCCCGCTCCCCGCTGCCCCGCACTCCCTCTCCCACTGCGCCCCCGGACCCCACACTCTCTCTCCCTCTCCCGCTGCCCCGGGCCCCACACTTCCTCTCCCACTGCCCCGGACCCCACACTCCCTCTCCCGCTGCCCCGGACCCCACACTCCCTCTCCCGCTGCCCCGGACCCCACACTTCCTCTCCCGCTGCCCCGGACCCCACACTCCCTCTCCCGCTGTCCCGGACCCCACACTCCCTCTCCCGCTGCCCCGGGCCGCGCACTCTGACCGGAAGCGAGATGACTGAGCAAGATGGCGGAACAAGATGGCGGGGGCTGATTGCTAAAATAATCACCCATGAATCCGCCCATGAGCGTACTACACTTTTGCGTGAGAGTAACCCATCTTGCTCTGCTATAGGATCTTTGGAAAGAACTACTGACTTTGGCATAAATGTAACACATTATATAGGTAAAAGACAAGGATGGCACAAAAGGAGTGGCTAACTATTAACCAATCATTATGGTTTACCATACATTTTAACTTATTTGCATTAACCAATCAACTAAATCCTTTCCATTGACTGACAAAACGTATAGTCACATGATTTTCCCTTTTCCAGCCCCTTTACAACCTTCTTCCCCTCTGTGGTTTCTTCAACCTCTTTGCTCAAAATCATTTTATTTCAATAAAGTAAAACCACAGATATAAAACTAATTCTCACAGAATACTTTTCAGAAAGTTATTTCTAAAACTTCAGATTTAAACAAAGTCTAATATTTACAATTGTAATTAAACACAATACACTTCACAATTAATTTCCTTACAACCACATAGTTAAAATACAGTTACTTATGGATTACAAAGATTAAAGATGAGTTTTGCCCCATTCTTACAAAGTGGTAAAGACTTAAGTTATTGCTAATCACACAATTCCCAACTCCATCCACATAAAGGCCATTAACTATCACACTTGATTGCTTCTTCACAAGCTCGGGTCTAATTTTCATTTTGTATTACAACCTCCCCCTTCTATCTCTGGAGGAAAATAATGTAAGGCCTCTTCACTAAAAGCATTCCTCACAACAAATGAAAGATTATCAAAACAGAGTTACTTTCTCAGTTTCTGGTAACCATAAGAAATCCTTTTGCAAAGGTCACGCAACCATCACCTATGCCTTATCTCTTATCTCAACATAAATACATTTAAACAGCACAAACCATCTCACAGACTTGTATCTACCCTTGGTGCCTACAATCCAACATAGACAACCATAAATCGCCTTAATGATACACCCGAGCTCGAAAGATGTGTCACAACGGAAGAAGGATGGTGCCCATCAGATCAACATTTCCATGTTGTGATAAGCCATCTGTTCTCCTGTGTGTGTTCTTTGTTCTTTATTTCTTTGTGGAGGCATGTATTTCTGAAAGCCCCAACTCCAAGCTTTTCTCTTGCAACTTAATACAAGTTCCTTAAGAACTTATCATTTGAGCAATTTTATTATATATTTCCTCACTGATTCTTGGTGACTTTAACATTCATGTCTGCTGCCCCACAAAGCCTTTTGTGAGTGAATTTATGAACCTGGTTGAGTCCTTCAATCTGTCTCTACTCACCACTGGACCCACGCACAAGCTTGGTCATACACTGGACCTAGTGCTTTAGTCTGGTCTCCCAACTTGTAACACAGATATTATTGAAGCCTGCCTGTCTGATCATAGTGCTATTATATTCAATATATCTCTGCCTTTCTCTCCCTCAAAATCCCATCTCGCTGCTCGCTACTCCCACTACGTTAACTCCACAATGACCAGTAAGTTATCTGAGGCTCTCATAGCCGCCCCCGACATCTGCACTATTGAGGCATCCACCCCCCATCTCAGTACCACAACCTCATTTCTTTATTCAATACTAACTGCTCTTCCATCATGGATTCTGTTGATCCTCTTAAAATGAAAAAGCCCAAGCCTAAAGGTGAGCCGTGGGTCAATGACACCACCAGAGCCCTAAGAAGAGAATGCAGAAAATCAGAACGGAAGTACACATCTGATAAGCTTCAAATTTCCTTTGAACTCCTGAAAAACAATCTTCACAAATACCAGGAAGCGGTAAAATCTGCAAGAACTAAATATTTTTCTACCCTTATCTCCAAAAACGCTCATAATTCCAAGGTCCTTTTTAGCACCATCACCTGTCCTGCCACCAGCACCAGCCTAACTGGGTCCCCTGCCAAGTGCGAGGAATTTACTACATTTTTCACCAGCAAAGTAAAGAACATCAGAACGAATATTTCCCCTCCCACCCATGACCTGGCTGTCTCATTGGTTTGCTCTTCAAAATTAGATTGTTTCCAACCCGTTACTCTACCCTCCCTTGTAAAACTGATCTCCACCATGAAACCTACTACCTGCCCCCTCGATACTGTCCCCTCTGCCCTCCTAAAGGATGTCATTACAACAGCTGGTCCCAGCATCCTCGCCATCTTCAACATCTCTGGCCACCAGCACTGTACCTACCAGCTTCAAACATGCGGCGTTCCATCCACTCCTGAACAAAACCTGACCTTGACCCCACCTTGCCAAGCAACTACAGACCCATTTCTAAACTGTCTTTCTTCTCAAAAGCCCTTGAAAAGGTAATTTTAAGTCAACTTATGCCTTGCCTTGACTAAAACACTACCTTGGAAACTTTCCAATCAGGTTTCAGGGCCCACCATAGCACAGAGTCTGCCTGGTTGAAGGTACATAATGACCTACTCCTCACCGTTGACTCCAGCGACTGTGCAATCCTGCTCCTTCTTGCTTCTTGACCTCAGCGCAGCATTTGATACTGTCGACCACACCATCCTAATTGACCGTCTCCGGTACGGGGTTGGCATTGATGGCACTGCCCTGAGCTGGTTCATCTCCTACCTCAAAGGTAGGAGTTTCTCTACTAACATAGGCAACTCATTCTCCTCCCCAGCTAACCTCTGCTGTGGGGTTCCACAAAGTTCCATCCGTGGCCCCATTCTCTTCTCCCTGTATATGCTCCCCTTAGGCCAAGTCATTGAAAGGCACGGCATTTCCTTCCATTGCTACGCAGACGATACACAACTCTATCTCCCCCTGAAGCCCAAAAACCAATCTAACCTTACCCACTGCCTCGAGGATATAAAGTGTTGGATGGCCCAGAACTTCCTCAAACTAAACTAGAGTAACCATATAATAACCATATAACAATTACAGCACGGAAACAGGCCATCTCGGCCCTACAAGTCCATGCCGAACACATTTTTTTCCCCTTAGTCCCACCTGCCTGCACTCGTACCATAGCCCTCCATTCCCTTCTCATCCATATGCCTATCCAATTTATTTTTAAATGATACCAATGAACCTGCCTCCACCACTTCCACTGGGAGCTCATTCCACACCGCCACCACTCTCTGCGTAAAGAAGTTCCCCCTCATATTACCCCTAAACCTCTGTCCCTTAATTCTGAAGTCATGTCCTCTTGTTTGAAACTTCCTTATTCTCAAAGGGAAAAGCTTGTCCACAGTCTGAGGTCATTTTAAGACTTTAAGTCTGAGGTCATCCTTCTCGGCCCCTCGGACTCAATCAAAACGATAGCAGGCAGCCTTGGAAGCCTTACCCCACTACTCAAACCTCACGTCAAAAACCTTGGCATGATATTTAACACAGCATTGAAATTTGACAAACAAGTCAATGCCGTGGTAAGAGCTAGCTTCTTTCAGCTTCGGACGATAGCTAAAATAAAACAATTCCTCCAGTTTGATGACCTGGAAAAGATCATCCACACATTCAACTCCTCCCGCCTAGATTACTGCAACTGCCTTTACACTGGCATCAGCCAATCTTCCCTGTCCAGCCTGCAACTGGTCCAAAACGCCACAGCGAGACTCCTGACGGGCACCCGAAAAAGGGGCCACATCACCCCGATCCTGGCCTCTCACCACTGGCTCCCTGTGCGGTTCCGTATAAACTTCAAGATCCTCCTCCATGTCTACAAAGCCCTCAATGAGCTTGCCCCCACCTACATAAAAAGTCTGCTCACCCACCACTCCACCTCCAGGCCCCTCAGATCGGCCGACTTGGGGTTGTTGAATATCTCACGGTCTAGGCATAAGCTCAGGGGCGACCGCGCCTTTGCGGTTGCAGCCCCTAGACTGTGGAACAGCATCCCTCTTCCCATCAGAACTGCCCCCTCCATCGACTCTTTTTAAAGTCAAGACTAACGACTTATCTATACCCCCAAGCCTTTCATGACGTCCTCTGAGCGAGGGCTATATGTATATATGTATGTAGTTTGTTTGTTTATACTATTCTTATAACAAATGTAAAGCACTTTGGCCAACGAGAGTTGTTTTTTCAATGTGCTATATAAATAAATGTGACTTGAATCTGGTGGTGTGCGTTTTCACACTTCTGCACCTCTTGCCTGATGGGAGAGGGGATAGGGAAGAAGAGGGAGTGGCTAGCGTGCAACTTGTCCTTAATTACGCTGCTGGTCTTGCAGAAGCGAGCCAAAGGAATGGAGGTCCCGACCCGAAACGTCACCCATTCCTTCTCTCCAGAGATGCTGCCAGTTCCACTGCGTTACTCCAGCATTTTGTGTCTATCAAAGGAATGAAGGTTGGTTTGTGTGATGGTCTGGGCTGTCTGTGTCCACAACTCTCTGCAACTTATTGCGGTCTTGAGTTGATCCCAAACCAGGATGTGATGCATCCTGATACAATGCTTTCTATGGTGTATATGTAGATGTTGCTGAGAGTTGTTGGGGACATACACAGAAATACAGTGAAAAGCTTTGTTTAGCATGCAGTCCAATCAAATCAGATACTATACACAAATACAATCAAGCCAAACTCAAAGAAAGAAAGTGCAGAATATAGTTCTCAGCATTGTAGCGCAATAGTTCCATAGACAAAGTAGTTGTGGAGTCTGAGGGTGGTGAATCTGTGGAATTTATTACCACAGACAGTAGTGGAGACTGTCTTTTTTTAAAGCAGATTGCTAGATTCTTGACCAGTAAGCATCAGATATGCCATTTGTTGTAGCCTTGGTAGGTAATTATATGTTACTGTCGTTGGTTTACCATTGTCACGTGTACTGAGATAGTAAAAATATATAATTTTATGTGCTAGCCAGACATATCATATCACTCACAGTACAACAGGTTGTGCTAAAGACAAATGAAAATTACAGTGTGTAGGAAGGAACTGCAGATGATGGTTTACACTGAAGGTAGACACAAAATGCTGGAGTAACTCAGTGGGACAGGCAGCATCTCTGGAGAGAAACATAGAAATTAGGTGCAGGAGTAGGCCATTCGGCCCTTCGAGCCTGCCACCGCCATTCAATATGATCATGGCTGATCATCCAACTCAGTATCCCGTATCTGCCTTCTCTCCATACCCTCTGATTCCCTTAGCCACATCTAACTCCCTCTTAAATATAGCCAATGAACTGGCCTCAACTACCCTCTGTGGCAGAGAGTTTCAGAGATTCACCACTCTGTGTGAAAAAAGTTCTTCTCATCTCGGTTTTAAAGGATTTCCCCCTTATCCTTAAGCTGTGACCCCTTGTCCTGAACTTCCCCAACATCGGGAACAATCTTCTTGCATCTAGCCTGTCCAACCCCTTAAGAATTTTGTAAGTTTCTATAAGATCCCCTCTCAATCTCCTAAATTCAAGAGAGTATAAACCAAGTCTATCCAGTCTTTCTTCATAAGACAGTCCTGACATCCCAGGAATCAGTCTGGTGAACCTTCTCTGCACTCCCTCTATGGCAATAATGTACTTCCTCAGATTTGGAGACCAAAACTGTACGTAATACTCCAGGTGTGGTCTCACCAAGACCCTGTACAACTGCAGTAGAACCTCCCTGCTCCTATACTCAAATCCTTTTGCTATGAAAGCCAACATACCATTCGCTTTCTTTGGAATGGGTGAATGGGTGAGGTTTCAGGTCGGGACCCTTCATCAGACTGAGTGTCAGGAGAGAGGGAAACAGAGATGTGGAAGGGATGTGTGAAAACAAGAAATCAAAAAGGGAGTTGTCAAGGAAAATACAGAATGAATCATTGTTAGCTGCGGGGCCGTGACACCAATGCATCCAACCAGTAAAATTTAATCAGGAGGAAACTAATCGAACTAGCATGAGGGAGAGATGGAGAGAGGAGAAAAGCAAGGATTACTTGAAGTTACAGAAGTCAATATAAATACATCTAGGTTATAAACTGCCCAAGCAAAATGTGAGGTGCCGGGCCTGGCACTGACAGCGGAGGAGGCCCAGGACAGAAAAGTCAGCGTGGGAATGGGAGGTGGAGTTAAAGTATTTAGCAACTGAGAGGTCATGTTGGCCAAGGCAGACTGAGCGGAGGTGTTGAACGAAATAATCGGCGAGCGTGCGCTTAGTCTCGCCGATATACAGGAGTCCATACCTGGAACAGCGGATACAGTAGATGAGGTTGGAGGAGATGCAAGTGAACCTCTGCCTCATCTGAAAGGACTGTCAGGGACCTTGGACAGAGTCCAGGGAGGAAGTATAGGGACAGGTGTTGCATCTCCATTTGTTGCAGGGGAAAGTACCTGGGGAGGGGGTGGTTTGGGTGGGAAATGACGAGTTGACCAGGGAGTTGTGGAGGGAATGGTCTCCATGGAAAGGGGTGGAGATGGGAAGATGTGGATATGTCTTTCATTGTTCTGTTGTCAGTACATTTGAGAAATAACACTTGTATCTCTCCTTAGATGGTGTATGTCAATAAGACGAGAGATCTGGTTATTATTGCTCCTTACTCTGTGCACATTATGTTTTAAATGTTGATTGCTTTGCGAGTGTTGAATACAAGTGATTTGGGAAAAGATATCTTGCTTGTTGCATCCCACCATTTTATTTTGCTGTTTATTATGATGGAAGTTTTAGGTTTGTTATTGTCATGGCTACTGAGGTACAGTGAAAAGCTTTGTTTCACAACTATCCAAACAGTTCAGATAATACTCTACATAAATAAATCAAGTATTCAGGTAGTGAAGTGGAAGATACAGAGTGCAGAATATAGTTCTCATTCTTGTAGCGCATCAGTTCCAGAGACAAAGTCCAATGTCCACAATGGGGTAGAGATGAATCAGACAGTAACCTAGCTTATGGAAGAATGCTTTGAAAAGCCTGATGAC
Organism: Leucoraja erinaceus; assembly: GCF_028641065.1. Lineage (NCBI taxonomy): Eukaryota > Metazoa > Chordata > Chondrichthyes > Rajiformes > Rajidae > Leucoraja > Leucoraja erinaceus. The sequence continues at coordinate 57,480 of NC_073389.1, read as the reverse complement.
AGAGGGGAAGAAGCTGTTCCTGAGCCTGGTGGTGCCCATTTTCAAGCTTCTATACCTTCTGCCAGATGGGAGCAAGGAGAAGAGGAATGACAGGGTTGGGATGTCTTTGATTATATTGCTTCTTTTTTGAATGCCTGGTTTGGGCTTTTCAACACAGGCTTTGGAAAACTGTGGTCATTCTCGGTTACATTGTTTGTTTGGCAGAAATAGAAGATACATGGAACAGCAACTGCTAGAATCTTCCGTTGAAGAAAAAGTACTTGAGTAACTCAGAGGGTCATGCAGCATCTCTGGAGGACATGGATGTACGATATTTCAGATCGGGATCCTTCAGAAATAGATCATCTCCAGAGTCTTCAGTGTTACAATACTCGACAAGGTTATATTCAAGGCAGAATTGAATTAATTGTAAGATACAGCATGGAAACAGGCCCTTCGGCCCACCGAGTCCACGCCGACCATCGATCACCCGTTCACACTAGTTCTATGTTATCTCGCTTTTGTATCCACTCCCTACACACGACGGGCAATTTACAAAGTTCAATTAACTGACAAACCCACGTCTTTGTGTGTGGAAGGAAACCGGAACACCTGGAGGAAACCCACACGGTCACAAGGGGAATATGCAAACTCCACACAGACACCACCCGAGGTCAAGAATGAACCTGGATCTCTGGCACTGTGAGGCAGTGGCTTTACCAGCTGTACCAACCAATGTGCTCAATTGATGGAGTGACGTTTGACCATATCTGTGAATAGGCCAAGGCAGAATATCAGTGGATAATTCGAAAATGTGATCATTCATTTTGCCAGTGGTCACAGTAGTGGCAAAATTCAGTCAAGTGGAGACCAATAAAGTTGTTATGTCCCAAAGGTCCTTTTACAGACTGGTTATCCTAATCACTGTTGGGATGAATAAAACTGTTTCGAGAAACAGAACTGCAGATGTTGGTTTAAATAAAAACACAAAGTGCTGGGGTAACTCAGTGGGAAATGCATGCGGAGGAGATGTTTCCACTAGCGGGTGGGCCTCGGACCAGAGAGTACAGCCTTAGAATAAAGGGACGTATATTTAGAATAGAGATGAGGAAGAATTTCTTTAGTCAGTGTGGGGAACCTGTGGAATTCATTGTCACAGATTGTTACAGGTTCTTAATTAGTAACGGCATCAAAGGTTACGGGAAGAAGGCAGGAGAATGGGGTTTAGGCTGTAGGCCGAGCATCAAAAATGGGTCTTGAAATCAACTTTCATGACCCATGTCTCAGAACAACACGAAATCTTGCAAAGATTTAGATTAAATATAATTGAGGAGGAAGTCATAACTCGTCAGTGTCAAAATTTGCACATTAATTAATTAAACTAATTAGAAAATGAGATTGAAAATGTAAGCGCCGTCTAGTATCCAATGCCCATATTACACCTTGGGGGGGCCTATTTCTGTATTGCAGTCTCTTATATTATACCATCTATATATGACGTGAACACGACTGTAATCATATATAATTATATAAAATAATATAATTAATATAATTTTTTAAATTTTTTAAAAAAATTAGATGGCTGCAGAGGTCCTCTTGAACCAGCCTAATTAATGGGAGAGTGCAGTTCCTGTGGATTCCCCCGTTTACTGAACCCCACTGACAGCCAGTGTGCAAAGTGGGGGTCACGGCCATAGGGCAAAGTCAGCATGGATTTATGAAAGGTAAATCATGTCTGATGAATCTTCTAGAATTTTTCGAGGATGTAACTAGTACAGTGGATAAGGGAGAACCAGTGGATGTGTTATATCTGGACTTTCAGAAGACAAGGTCCCACATAAGAGATTAGTATACAAACTTAAAGCACACGGTATTGGGGGTTCAGTATTGATGTGGATAGAGAACTGGTTGGCAGATAGGAAGCAAAGAGTAGGAGTAAACGGGTCCTTTTCACAATGGCAGGCAGTGACTAGTGGGGTACCGCAAGGCTCAGTGCTGGGACCCCAGCTACTTACAATATATATTAATGATTTGGACGAGGGAATTGAATGCAACATCTCGAAGTTTACGGATGACACAAAGCTGGGGGGCAGCGTTAGCTGTGAGGAGGATGCTAGGAGGCTGCAAGGTGACTTAGATAGGCTGAGTGAGTGGGCAAATGCATGGCAGATGCAGTATAATGTGGATAAATGTGAGGTTATCCACTTTGGTGGCAAAAACAGGAAAGCAGACTTTTATCTATATGGTGGCCGATTAGGAAAAGGGGAGATGCAACGAGACCTGGGTGTCATGGTACACCAGTCATTGAAAGTAGGTGCAGCATGCAGTGAAGAAAACGAAAGGTATGTTAGCATTCATAGCAAAAGGATTTGAATATAGGAGCAGGGAGGTTCTACTGCAGTTGTACAGGGTCTTGGTGAGACCACACCTGGAGTATTGCGTACAGTTTTGGTCTCCTAATCTGAGAAACGACATTCTTGCCATAGAGGGAGTACAGAGATGGTTCACCAGACTGATTCCTGGAATGTCAGGACTTTCAAATGAAGAAAGACTGAATAGACTCGGCTTGTACTCGCTAGAATTTAGAAGACTGAGGGGAGATCTTATGGAAACTTACAAAATTCTTAAGGGGTTGGACAGGCTAGATGCAGGAAGATTGTTCCCGATGTTGGGGAAGTCCGGAACAAGGGATCACAGTTGAAGGATAAGGGGGAAATATTTTAGGACCGAGATGAGAAAAACATTTTTCACACAGAGAGTGGTGAATCTCTGGAATTCTCTGCCACAGAAGGTAGTTGACGCCAGTTCATTGGCTATATTTAAGAGGGAGTTAGATGTGGCCCTTGTGGCTAAAGGGATCAGGTGGTAATGAGAGAAGGCAGGTACAGGATACTGAGTTGGATGATCAGCCATGATCATTTTGAATGGCGGTGCAGGCTCGAAGGGCCGAATGGCCTACTCCTGCACCTAATTTCTATAGTGGGACTGGGGCAATGCCAGGCTGGGGGAAGGCTAAGGCAGGAAAATGCCTAACCCTAACTCCCCCCCCCCCCCCCCCCCCCCCCCAGAGAGCAGCCCATGGCTGGTCAATAGACAATAGATGCAGGAGTAGGCCATTCAGCCCTTCGAACCAGCACCGCCATTCAATGTGATCATGGCTGATCATCCCCAATCAGTACCCGTTCCTGCCTTTTCCCCATATCCCCTGACTCCGCTATTTTTAAGAGCCCTATCTAGCTCCCTCTTGAAAGCATCCAGAGAACCTGCCTCCATCGCCCTCTGAGCCAGAGAATTCCACAGACTCATCACTCTCACTGTGAGAAAAAGTGTTTCCTCATCTCAGTTCTAAATGGCTTACTCCTTATTCTTAAACTGTGGCACCTGGTTCTGGCTGGAGCTGAAGCTGGTTTGGGACAGGCTGCAGGCTCCGTACGTGTGCCCCGCAACGCGTCCCCCTTGACCAGCACGCCATTCTGGATCATCGTGGTGATGATGGTGGGGAGCAGCAGTGCCCTGCACGCCACCCGGGCCGCCTTCAGCACCCCCATAGTGCCGGCACCGTCAGACTGCCCGCTCGCTTGCTGCAACATCGGCAGCCTGACATCCCGACCGACCCCTCGCCGCACCCACGGGAGGCCCGACCCAATGCTCACCAATCCAGCAGAGGCCCGGCCAGACGCTCACCAATCCACCAGAGGCCCGGCCAGACGCTCACCAATCCACCAGAGGCCCGGCTAGATGCTCACCAACCCGATTGACCGGCTAACTGACTGGACCATAACTGTACATTTGTTATTTATCATTTTTATTTAACAGTTCACATTATAACTTTATAAAGCTAAATCAATTGAGAAACAAAATGAATAGCAAGGTGAGCAATACCATTATTCCTTGGAAACCTTGTAATAGTTTTGATGTAATGAGGAGGCAGCCATGATCCCAGAGTCCTCGCTGCCTAGCGACCATATAACAAAGCGCAGGATTGGTCAATTTGCGTCCGACCTCAATGTCAAACGTGCATTGATTGGGCAATTACTACTCAGGAAATTTGAGGTTTTTCTCATATTTCTTAAGAATGTGCAGGTTTTGGTCGATGAGTTTCAGGTATGATTTATATAATAGTTTAAATATGTTCCGTGAGTTGGGTCACGAACCTGAATGAAAAAGCTCCTCGGCCACAGCTTAGCTGAGAGGAAAAGATAGATCAGCCATGATTAAATGGCAGAATAGACTCGATGGGCCGGATGGCCTAGTTCTTCCCCAATGACGTATGAACATATGACTGGTTGGGATCATGTAAATCCCTTGAGAAATTAAATCCCTTGAGTAGATGTAGGAGAAGAGTATCAGATCGTATCATATCAAATCGTAATAACTGTACAACAAAGTCTCTTTTACTGTTCCTCTTCTTGCCTGGTTAACTTTAATTGAGTTTTTTGTTCCACGAAAGATTGTTCAATATAGGAGGCGCCATCGTGTCGCCATGTTAAACCGTTATTTTACCCTTTAATTATGAACCCGCGTTCTTAATGCTATCCTCCTCCAATATTAGAATTGAGGAGGTTTATTGTCCATTTGACCCATTATGAGGGTGACACGGTGGCTCAGCGATAGAGTTGCTGCTTCACAGCACCAGTGACCCAGGTTACGGGTGCTGTCTGTACGGAGTTCGTTCGTTCGTGCTCCTAGTGACCTGGGTGGATTTTCTCCGAGATCTTCGGTTTTCTCCAGCACTCCAAAGACGTACTGGTTTATGGGTTAATTGGCTTAGTATAAATGTAAATAGTCCCTGGTGCTGTAGGATGGCGTTTATGTGTAGGGAACGCTGGTCAGCGCGGACCTGGTGGGCCAAAAGGCCTGTTTCCGCGCTGTATCCCTAAACTAAACTAAAAGAGGGAAATGAAGAGGGCAAATAGAGGATAAAGTACTGCTTTGGCAAATAATGTAAAAGATCCTCTGAAGATATTCTAAGTGTATATTAAGGGCCTAAGAGAAACTAGAGAGATAATAGGGCTCTTTATAGATCAACAAGGTCATCCATGTTGGAGCCACATGAGATAAGCAAGATGTTAAACCAAGAGTCAGCTGTCAAAAGTGCTTAATTGTTAGATGTACTGCATGGAACAACAGAACAATTAAATGCTTACTTGCTGGCAGCTTACCAGGTCTATAAATGCAACAGCACACCGATAACATAGAAAAATAGTTGCAGGAGTAGGCCATTCTGCCCTTTGAGCCAGCACCGCCATTCAATACGATCATGGCTGATCATCTAAAATCAGTACCCCGTTCCTGTTTTTCCCCCCCATATACCTTAATTCCTATAGCCCACAAGAACTAAATCTAACTCTCTCTTGAAAACAACCAATGAATTGGCCTCCACTGCCTTCTGTGACAGAGAATTCCACAGATTCACAACTCTCTGGGTGAAAAGGTGCTTCCTCATCTCACTCCCAACCCCTTAAACCATGACCTCTGGTTCTGGACTCCCCCAACATTGGGAACATTTTTTTCCTGCATCTAGCATGCCCAATCCTTTAAGAATGTTATAGCTTCTATAAGATCCCCTCTCATCCTTCTAAATACAAAAATAGTATTTCTAAATACAAGCCCAGTTGACCCATTCTTTCATCATGTGTCAGTCCCGCCATCCTGGGAATTAACCCGGTGAACCCACACTGCACTCCCACAATAGCAAGAAAGTCCTTCCTCAAATTAGGAGACCAAAATTGCACACAATACTCCAGGTGCAGTCTCACCACGGCCCTGTACAGCTGCCATATGACTTCCTTGCTCCCAAACTCAAATCCACACGCAATGAAGACCAACATGTCATTAGCTTACTTCACTGCCTGCTGTACCTGCATGCTTACTTTCAGTGGCTGATATACAAGCACACCCAGGTCTTGTTGCACCTCCCCTGTTCCTAATCTGACATCATTCAGATAATAATCTGCCTTCCTGTTCTTGCCACCACAGTGGATAGCATCACATCTATCCACATTGTACTAGATCTGCCATGCATCTGCCCACTAACCCAACCTATCCAAGTCACCCTGCAGCCTCATAGCATCCTCCTCGCAGCTCACACTGCCACCCAGCTTGGTGTCAACGACAATATAATCAAACAAACAATAAATTAATAACTATAATACTAGCTAACCGCCATAGAGCAAGATAAAACAGTCCCTATTGCAACCAAAGACACAGTCCAGAGAACATTTTTGCTGAGGTTAGTGTTGTGTAGTGTTCAAGAGCCTGATGGTTGCTGGAAAGAAGCTATTCTTGAACCTGGAGGTCACAGTTTACAGCCTCATGTACCTTCTTACTGATAATAGGGGTGAAATGAGAGGATGGCCAGTGTGGTGCGGGTCTTTCATGAAGAAACTTGATTTGGATGAGTACAAGGCAAGATTAGCAAGTTTGCTGATGATACAAAAGTGAGTGGTTTTGCAGATAATTGTGAAAGATTGCAGCAAGGTGGTGGGCAGAGGAATGGTTGATGGAATTTAATACGGTGAAGTGTGAGGTGTTGCATTTTGGGACGTCGAACAAGGGCAGGACCTACTCAGTAAGTGGTAGGCCACTGGGTAGTGTTGTAGAGCAGAGGGCTCTAGTACAGGTACATGGTTCCTTGAAGGTCAAGTCACAGGCAGATAAGGTGGTCAAAAAGGCACTTTGGCCTTTATCAGTCAGAGTATTGAGTAAGGAAGTTAGGAGGTCATGTTGCAGTTGTACAAGACGTTGGTGAGACCGCATTTAGAATATTGTGTTCAGTCTGGGCACCATGTTATAGGAAAGATATTGTCAAGCATGAAAGGGTTCAGAAAAGATTTACGAGGATGTTGCCAGGACTAGAGGCTGTGAGCTATAGGGAAAGGTTGAATAGGCTGGGTCTCTATTCCATGGAGCATAGGAGGATGAGGAGAGATCTTATAGAGTTATACAAAATCATGGGAGGAATAGATCAGGTAGATGAACAGAGCCTTTTACCCACAGTAGGGGAATCGAGGACCAGAGGACATAGGGTTCAAGGTGGAGGGGAAAATATCTGAGCGGTAACTAGGAATCCGATGGGTAAATCTTTCACACAGAGAGTGGTGGGTTTATGGAACAAGCTGACAGAGGAGATCGGTGAGGCTGGGACTATCCCATCGTCTAAGAAATGGTTAGACAGGTACATGGATAGGACGGGTTTGGAAAGGTATGGACCAAGCGCAGGCAAGTGGGACTAGAGTAGCTGGGACATTCTTGGCCATTGTGGGCAAGTTGGGCCGAAGAGCCTGTTTCCACACTATATCAATCTATGACACTAAACAAGGAACCGCAGATGCTGTTTTACATAAAGGGACACAAAGTGCTACTGTAAATCAGTGGTCCAAAGCAAGCGCTGTCTGGTCCAAAGCAAGCGCTGTCTGCGGAGGGCGCTCAGCATCGCCAAGGACTGCTCTCACCCCAACCATGGACTGTTTACCCTCCTACCATCCGGGAGGCGCTACAGGTCTCTCCGTTGCCGAACCAGCAGGTCGAGGAACAGCTTCTTTCCGGCCGCTGTCACTCTACTCAACAACGTACCTCGGTGACTGCCAATCACCACCCCCCCCCGGACACTTATTATTATTTATTCAAATCGTTTGCTATGTCGCTCTTCCAGGGAGATGCTAAATGCATTTCGTTGTCTCTGTACTGTACACTGACAATGACAATTAAAATTGAATCTGAATCTGAATCTCTGCAGAAAAGGAATCAGTGCCGTTTCGGATCCAAAGAAGGGTCTCAACCTGAAACATCACAAATGCCTGCTCTCCATAGATGCTGTCTGACCCGCTGAGTTACTCCAGCATCTTTGGTGTAAATGAGCATCTAAAGTTCCTTCCAATACAGCATGTATATGTATGTTGACTAACTCCAGCATCTTAGATCTCCCCAAATAGTAGCCCAGATGTAGGGTGTAAGTTGCAGCAGGAGGTAAAACTGGCATGTAACAAAGGTAATGCCACTGTGGTGATGGGGGATTTCAATATGCAAGTAGACTGGGAAAATCAGGTTGGTTCAGGACGCCAAGAAAGAGTTTGTAGAATGCCTCCGAGATGGATTCTTAGAGCAGCTTGTAATGGAGCCGACCAGAGAAACGGCAATTCTGGATTTAGTGTTGTCCAATTAACCAAATTTGATAAGATAACTCGAGGTAAAGGAACCGCTTGGAGGTAATGATCATAATATGATTAGTTTTAATCTGCAATTTGAGAAGGAGAAAGTTAAATCGGAAATGTCAGTGATGCAGCTGAACAAAGGAGACTATGAAGGCATGAGTGAGGAGCTGGACAAGGTAGACTGGAAAGGGATACTAACAAGAATGACGGTGGAACAGAAATGGCAGGAATTTCTGGGCATAATCATGAAGACGCAGGATAATTTCATTCTAAAAAGGAAGAAAGATTCTAAGGGGAGTAGGAGGCAACCGTGGCTGACAAGAGACGTTAGGGATAGAATAAAACTGAAAGAAAAGATGTATAACACATCAAAGAGTAGCAGGAAGCCAGAGGATTGGGAAACTTCCATAGGACACCAGAAGGAAACAAAACGGGCAATACGGGCTGAAAAGATGAAGTACGAAGAGAAGCTGGCCAGGAATATAAAGAACAGTAAAAGCTTCTTTAGATATGTTAAGGGAAGAGAAGCAAAGTCAAATGTGGGTCCCTTGAAGGCAGACACGGGTGAAATTATTCTGGGGACCAAAGAAATGGCAGAAGAGTTGAACAGGTACTATGGATCTGTCTTCACTAAGGAATACACAAACAATCTCCCAGAAGTACTGGATAACAGAGGATCTAAAGGGGTTGAGGAACTGAAACTAATCTCAATGGGGTTAGGTTAGGTAAGGGGGAGGTACAGCAAGACCTGGGTGTCCTTGTACATCGGTCACTGAAAATTGGAGTGCAGGTACAGCAGGCAGTGAAGTAAGCTAATGGAATGTTGGCCTTCATAACAAGAGGATTTCAGTATAGGAGTAGAGAGGTTCTTCTGCATAGAAACATAGAAAATAGGTGCAGGAGTAGGCCATTCGGCCCTTCGAGCCTGCACCGCCATTCAATATGATCATGGCTGATCATCCAACTCAGTATCCCGTACCTGCCTTCTCTCCATACTCCCTGATCCCTTTAGCCACAAGGCCCACATCTAACTCCCTCTTAAATATAGCCAATGAACTGGCCTCAACTACCTTCTGTGGCAGAGAATTCCAGAGATTCACCACTCTCAGTGTGAAAAATGTTTTCCTCATCTCAGTCCTAAAAGATTTCCCCCTTCTCCTTAAACTGTGACCCCTTGTTCTGGACTTCCCCAATATCGGGAACAATCTTCCTGCATCTAGCCTGTCCAACCCCTTAAGAATGTTGTACATTTTGAGGAAATATTATATAAATAGAACCCCTTGGATAGTGACTTTTATATAAGCTAGGTAATTTGCAAAAGAAAAACAAGGTTTTCATGAACTGAAATAAAGTGCAAACAGACAGATACACACAGGCAAAGATGAATCAAAACATGGAGGCCTGAACCTGAACCTGCTTGGCTTAGGTTTATTGCTAAGGCACTGGAGGAAATTGTATTTGATATGACTTTGTGTTGAAGAATAGATAACTGAAAAGGGGTCTCTTCTTAGGCCAGAAGTCAGTCGTTCTTTCCTTTGTGGACATTCTTGAACTGTGAGGTTTGAGCTGAGTGTGAGATAATAGGCCCTGTAGTTAGCCCTGGCTATGTTGAATTAGGATGGATGCGAGGGGAGTAGTTGTAAAAGACCTTGTAGAGAGATTAGAAATACAGCTTCCAGAGATAGCATGAAAAGGGGAGGCTGTAAGTTAAGCTGTATGAAGTGTGTAAGATAAGTGAATGAAGCTGTATCCTGGAACCAAACACTAATTAATTAAATTGACAGATTTATGACCCATGTGTGCTTGATTGGGATGTGAAGGGTTTTGAACTTAGAAACTGTAATTCAGCAAACTTATATAATTAATGTTTTAAAGACACAAGTAAAAGTATTTAAAACTGTGAAATTAAAGTGAAACAATTTATGAAATGTATTGTCTTAGTTTGAATGTAAACATTACTTATAGAAATTGTTTAGGTTTATAGAAATATCTTTCTTCTTGGTATGGGAAGTGTGTATGACTTGTGTGATCATTGTGTTATATACGTATCTTGTATTTTGAGGAGTGGTCTTTCATAAGAGCCTATTGGGTTTTGCTGTGTTGAAATAAAATAATTCTAAAACAAAGTTATACCACAGGCAAACAAAGGCTGTAATGAGACCAGGGAAGGGGATCATGTGACTGATGTTGTAAATCACCAGAAGGACTCAGATGATTGGTTACTAGCTTGTCATACCCTCTGTATCCGATTACCTATATAAATGCCATGAGTTTGTATCAAAGTTGCTCCTCTCTTGACCCGCCCCAGAGCATTAGCTCTGTGTTGGAAGGTTCAAGAGACTAGTCTCAGCTGAACAAAGAATTGATTTTAACCATATAACCATATAACAATTACAGCACGGAAACAGGCCATCTCGGCCCTACAAGTCCATGCCGAACAAATTTTTTTTTTCGCCTTAGTCCCACCTGCCTGCACTCGTACATAACCCTCCATTCCCTTCTCATCCATATGCCTATCCAATTTATTTTTAAATGATACCAATGAACCTGCCTCCACCACTTCCACTGGGAGCTCATTCCACACTGCCACCACTCTCTGCGTAAAGAAGTTCCCCCTCATATTACCCCTAAACTTCTGTCCCTTAATTCTGAAGTCATGTCCTCTTGTTTGAATCTTCCCTATTCTCAAAGGGAACAGCTTGTCCACATCAACTCTGTCTATCCCTCTCATCATTTTAAAGACCTCCATCAGGTCCCCCCTTAACCTTCTGCGCTCCAGAGAATAAAGACCTAACTAATTCAACCTATCTCTGTAACTTAGTTGTTGAAACCCAGGCAACATTCTAGTAAATCTCCTCTGTACTCTCTCTATTTTGTTGACATCCTTCCTATAATTTGGTGACCAAAATTGTACACCATACTCCAGATTTGGTCTCACCAATGCCTTGTACAATTTTAACATTACATCCCAGCTTCTATACTCAATGCTCTAATTTATAAAGGCTAGCATACCAAAAGCTTTCTTTACCACCCTATCTATATGAGATTCCACCTTCAAGGAACTATGCACGGCTATTCCCAGATCCCTCTGTTCAACTGTATTCTTCAATTCCCTACCATTCACCATGTACGTCCTATTTTGATTTGTCCTGCCAAGGTGTAGCACCTCACATTTATCAGCATTAAACTCCATCTGCCATCTTTCAGCCCATTTTTCCAAATGGCCTAAATCACTCTGTAGACTTTGGAAATCCTCTTCATTATCCACAACACCCCCTATCTTGGTATCATCTGCATACTTACTAATCCAATTTACCACACCTTCATCCAGATCATTGATGTACATTACAAACAACAAAGGACCCAACACAGATCCCTGAGGCACCCCACTAGTCACCTGCCTCCAACCCGATAAACAGCCATCCACCATTACCCTCTGGCTTCTCCCATTCAGCCACTGTTGAATCCATCTTGCTATTCCTGCATTTATACCCAACAGTTGAACCTTCTTAACCAACCTTCCATGAGGAACCTTGTCAAAGGCCTTACTAAAGTCCATATAGACAACATCCACTGCTTTACCCTCGTCAATTTCCCTAGTAACCTCTTCAAAAAATTCAAGAAGATTAGTCAAACATGACCTTCCAGGCACAAATCCATGTTGACTGTTCCTAATCAGACCCTGTTTATCTAGATGCTTATATATATTATCTCTAAGTATCTTTTCCATTAATTTGCCCACCACTGAAGTCAAACTAACAGATCTAGCCTGTTTGAGTCAAGTTGACTTTAGATTGACAGAACTCAGTAACAGTTTCTATAAGATCCCCCCTCAATCTTCTAAATTCTAGCGAGTACAAACCGAGTCTATCCAGTCTTTCTTCATATGAAAGTCCTGACATCCCAGGAATCAGTCTGGTGAACCTTCTCTGTACTCCCTCTACGGCAAGAATGTCTTTCCTCACATTAGGAGACCAAAACTGTACGCAATACTCCAGGTGTGGTCTCACCAAGACCCTGTACAACTGTAGTAGAACCTCCCTGCTCTTATACTCAAATCCTTTTGCTATGAATGCAAACATACCATTTGCTTTCTTCACTGCCTGCTACACCTGCATGCCTGCAGTTGTATAGGGCTCTGGTAAGACCACATCTGGAGTATTGCGTACAGTTTTGTTCTCCTAATTTGAGGAAGGACATCCTTGTGATTGAGGCAGTGCAGCGTAGGTGCACAAGATTGATCTATAGGATGGTGGGACTATCATACGAGGAAAGATTGAAAAGACTGGGCTTGTATTCACTGGAGTTTAGAAGAATGAGGTGGGATCTTATAGAAACTTATAAAAGAACTGGACAAGTTAGATGTAGGAAAAATGTTCCCAATGTTGGGCGAGTCCAGAACCAGGGGCCACAGTCTTAGAATAAAGGGGAGGCCATTTAAGACTGAGGTGGAGAAAAAACCTTTTCACCCAGAGAGTTGTGAATTTGTGGAATTCCCTGCCACAGAGACCAGTGGAGGCAAAATCACTGGATGGATTTAAGAGATAGAGCTCTAGGGGCTAGTGGAATCGAGGGATATGGGGAGAAGGCAGGCACGGGTTATTGATTGAGGACGATCAACCATGATCGCAATGAATGGCGGTGATGGCTCGAAGGGCCGAATGGCCTACTCCTGCACCTATTTTCTATGTTTCTGTCCCTTGCTGTGTCTGTCTTTCGCTCTCTCCTTCCCTCCCTCTCTCTCTATCTTTCGCTGGAGGAACTCAGCGGGTCAGGCAGCATCTCTGGAGAGAAGGAATAGGTGACATTTTGGGTCGAAACCCTTCTTCGGACCCTCCATCGATCCAGCTTGACCTGCTGAGTTCACGAGCACTTTGCTCTTAAAATAAAATTTGTGGTCCGCTGAAGAAACAACACGATAGACCACTCTGGAAGTGCCAGTTTTGCTGTACACGTCATACTGTAGAACATATCATAATATACCCCGAGTGATTTAATGGGGTTAGTTTTTTTTAATCTGTTGTCTAGAATTAATCGGGTACCCACCCTATGTACCTTTCATCAGATTTAAATCGGAATTCCGATTTTTTTGTTTTCCTATAAGCCAATTTTTTTGTGCCCGATTATTTGGCGGCCAATCAACCGCTGTCTCTAAGGGGGTTGCGTCCAATCACCAACGAGCTTCCTTTAAAATTTCCGTCCAATCAACAAATCGGTCTCCTCCCGTCCAATCAGCCACTGTCTCCAAGGGCATTACTTTTTCTATTTTCTGCCCCCAATAAGAAACTGCATTTTCAGATTAATTGTTTCAGTTAAATTAGAATGGATGGGGAGAAAATTAAATAAGTAGTACCAATAGTTTTTTCCAGCGTAAATCGTGAGTGGTGAATATTTTATTGTGGGTGGTTTCATTTAGCAAAACAATAGTGCAAGCGGAAATATCACTATCAAATTTTATTATATATCACTATCAAATCAATATCAAATATCTAAAATTTCAGATTTGTGTACCCCTGTGAAAATGAGCATACTGAGATACTTTAAAAGACAGCGTCTTCAGATCAATGAAGAAATAAATGATAATGAAAATACTCAGCCAGAAAATCGGCAAAATTACTTGAAAATGATAATGTAACTGATGCAGCTGTTTCGCCTGTTGCTGCATGTGAAGACATTTCAAAATATATTGAAAAATGTGATCTTCCAGACTGTTGGACACAAGAAATGTACTTAAACAAAACGACAGAATATCCCTGACTAATTGTTAAAAACAGAAAACTAGGATGTAGTGTATGCAGCAAGTGTGGTCATCTTGGACCTGAACGAACACAAGGAATTCATTTGTGTCGTGAGTGGTGCAGTAGGAGTGAGTGAGTGATGACAAAGCAAAACAGTTAATGAGTTTAAGAAAAAACATTTTTAAGCACAAAAATAGTGAAGCTCATATCAGATAAATCAATGAAACAGCTGAAAAAAAGCAATAGAAATGTAGTGTATAAGTCACTGAAAAGGGACAAAGCAAAAACAGGTCGAGTTTTTAGAACTGTATATAATATTGTACACATAGGTAGGACATACACAGATATGTCTTCTGATATTGAACTGCAAGAAAGAAATGGCATCGACTTAGCTCTACACTCTCGTAAGTCATGTGCAAATGTTTCTCACCACATAGGGAAATAGGGCTCGAAATTAGCGGTGGCACGGTTGCTAATGGCAACCTACAGTTCCGCCAGGCAACCTGAAAGTCATGTCATTTTGCCCGGCTTGGCAAGCACCCGGGACTGTAGACAATGCTGGAGAAAATCAGCGGTGAGGCAGCATCTATGGAGCGAAGGAATAGGCGACGTTTCGGGTCCAGACCCTTCTTCAGACTGATGTCAGTGGGGGGGGGGGGGGGGGGGGGGAAGAAAGGAAGGGGCGGAGACAGTAGGCTGTGGGAGAGCTGGGAATGGGAGGGGAAGGAAGGAGAAAGCAAGGACTACCTTTGAAATTGGAGAAGCCAATGTTCATATCGGTGGGGCGTAAACTACCCAAGCGAAATATGAGGTGCTGTTCCTCCAAATTGCGGTGGACCTCACTCTGGCCATTGAGGAGGCCCATGATAGAAAGGTCGGATTCAGAATCGGAGGGGGAGTAGAAGTGCTGAGCCACCGGGAGATCGGGTTGGTTAATGCGAACTGAGGAGTTGTGTGAAGCGATCGCCAAGCCTGCGCTTGGTCTCACCGAGGTTGATCATACGCTGAATAATCCAACCAGAATTTTGGTTGGAAGTGGGAAGAAATAATAGAAATTGCATTAATTGCAACATGTAAAAAGAGATGAGATACTGTATTGTAATTTTGCTGCATGTCATTGGGGTTATGTCTTGATTGGTGAATATGTTTAGTTTGTGACTTTATTTGAAGCAGAAATAATCACATTATCGCACGTGTCATCTAAGCCGTCTTAAATGACCACCTAAACTATCATTTGGCAACCTACAAAGCTGCTTAGGTTGCTCGGCTGGCAACAGGGGAAAAAAGTTAAGCGAGAGCCCTGGGAACTAGATGCGAAAGAGTAGCGGAAAATATAATTTCAAAACAATCTAAAATGTCTATTATGATTGATGAATCTACTACTATTAATGGGAAAACTGTTCTAGTAGTCTGCTTGAGAGCAGCAGTTGGTGAATCTTCCCAACCTATATCATTCTATTTTGACTTAGAACATATGAAACTTGGTGAAGAAAGGTTTCGGCCCGAAACGTTGCCTATTTCCTTCGCTCCATAGATGCTGCTGCACCCGCTGAGTTTCTCCAGTATTTTTAGGTACCTGAAACTTGGTGCAAATGCAAAATCTATATATATGATGGGCTTTTAAGGTGCTTACAAGGAGGCAGTGTTTCAATACAGTACCTAAAAGAAAATGGGATATCACATGTAACTGATGGTGCATCAATAATGTAAGGATGATTTCCCTAATGCAACTGTTTGACACTGTGCCAGTCACAGGCTTGTGACACACAGTAGGTGATGCTAGAAGTGAAGTTGCAGGTTTGAATCATTTTCAGATATTTTGTGATAAATTGTATTCCTTATATCATAGGTCTCCTAAGAATCAGGATGAGTTAACTGCATGCCCTGAGGTACTTCTCTGTCAACTGTTGAAAATTGGTCGTGTTTTCAATGCGAGATGGGTTGCTTTGTCTTAAGGAATTGTAAAGGCAATGTGGACGTCTTATAAAGCTATTTGGGAACATTTTGGAAAAGCAAGCTGTGATGCTTCAAGATCTAGTGCAGAGAGTGCAAAGTACGAGGGGCTGAAAAAAATATTAGAATCATCAGCTTTCGTAAATAATTTGGGCTCGTTGATGGTGCAATAAACTATATTGTACAATAAACTATATTATAAACACACAATAAACAAGTTATGCATTTTGTACTCTTACATGGGTATAACCGCCCATAAAAAAATTCCCCCCTCCTTCCCAACCTCAACCTCAGAGTACCCCTAGTTCCTAAAACCCATTTCCCTCACTGGAAACCACACACCTCCATATTCAGTGATAGTTTCTTCCCAGCTGTTATCAAGCAACTGAACCACCCTACCAACAACTGGAGAGCGATCCTGAGCAACTATCAAGCAATTCAAAAGAGAGTTAGATAGAGCTCTTGGGGCTAACGGAATCAAGGGGTAATGGGGAGAAGGCAGGAACGGGTTGCTGATTGTGGATGATCAGCCATGATCACGTTGAATGGCAGTGCTGGCTCGAAGGACCGAATGGTCTTTACCAGGCACGGAAATCGCTATCAAAATATGGAGGAGACTGGGGGATACCATTTTTAGCAGCTGCGTGCGCATGCACTCACACACACACGCGAGGCTTTGGAGGCTCAATCCAGCGCCAAATGCAGCTCAACTCTGCCTGTCTCGCCGGGTTAACCTACAGCCTTGCCTGGACTGATGGGACACCAGCGCTGCTTCTCCGCGCTGGCCATATTTCCCGCAAGCCCAGGCTGGTTAACCTGGCGGAACAGGCAGAGTTGAGCTGGGTTTAGCGGTGCTTCTCTGCGCTGGCTGTGGGCCTGGGGGTACAGCTCGCATCCGACTCCTGACCTCTCTGGCCACCCATGGGGGGTGGGGTGGGGGGGGAGGGGGGCACTTGGGTGGGGACGGAGACCTGGCCAGGATCTATCCTGGCTGCGGATGAGGCGCCGGTCTGTGCCACGTCTCCCTCTTCCAATTACCGCGCACTATCCTCAGTCCCACCCACGCCTCTCAAAACAGAGGGGACACACCCCTGG
The DNA here is from genome assembly GCF_028641065.1 of Leucoraja erinaceus. Classification (NCBI taxonomy): domain Eukaryota; kingdom Metazoa; phylum Chordata; class Chondrichthyes; order Rajiformes; family Rajidae; genus Leucoraja; species Leucoraja erinaceus. The sequence continues at coordinate 40,562 of NC_073389.1, read as the reverse complement.
TTTTCCGCCCCTGCCCTTTACCATGGATCTACACACTGTAAATGGCTCAATTGTAATCATGTATTGTCTTTCCGCTGACTGGTCAGCAAGCAACAAAAGCTTTTCACTTTACATGACAACAAACTGAACTAAGGTTAAGTAACATAGACTTCCTTCAAGATATCAGTAGTAACATCTGCAAGAACCCCCTGCATTCAGGTCTTTCTCCAAGGGAAATACAGAGGAAATGTCACAGCAACTATCCTAGCAAGAAGTCAGACTGACGTTACTTTACCTGCTGCACCACAGAGGTACATTCAATCAGGTTTTCAATCTTTAGTTTTAGAGATACAGCGCGGAAACAGACTGTTCATGGCCCACCGAGTCCTCGCTGACCAGTGATCCCCGCACACTAGCGGACAATTTACAATCCTACACACACACGCACGGGACAACTTACAATTTTACCAAGCAAATTAGCCAACAAAGCTGTACGTCTTTAGAGTGCGAGAGGAAACCAGAGCACAGAGAAAACCCACACGGAAATGGGGATGTACAAACTCCTTATAGACAGCACCCATAGTGAGGTTCAAACCTCTCTCCTACATTCTGACATTGTTACCCATTATTCATCCAACAATGGTGGTGTCACAGATACATGGATAGGATGGAGGGATATGGGCCAAATGCAGGCAGATGGTACTAGTGTAGATGGAACATGTTGGTCAGCGGAGGCAAGTTGGGCCAGAGGGCCTTTTTCTACACATTTTGGCTCTAATAAATGTGAACGGACACATTGTAATGTGAGGAGGTTACTCATAATAACTCTCGCCTCATCAACGGTGAAGAACACCAAGACTCAAGCACCTGCAACCACCCACACCCAGAAAGGAACTTACCAGCAGAAGCGAACAGGATGGAAAACACCAGATGTTTGAAGTACATTATTCTGAAATAGAAGTAACAACTGGTTAGAATGGAGGAGAGCAGGTATTTAAAGTCAACCTGAATGATCACAAAAGCTTAAAAAGAGTTCATTTCCCTAGACACTTCGTCCGAGCACATTATCGCACACGCATGCAAACCGTCTTAAATGACTACCTAAACTGTCATTTGGCGACCTAAAAAGCTGCCTAGGTTGCCCGGCTGGCATTAGAAAACAAAAAGTTAAGTGAGAGCTATGCTGTTGGTTAAGACAACTACTCATAAATATCAAAGATAGACACAAAGTGCTGGAGTAACTCAGCTTCTGTTGAGAAAAGGAGTACGTGGCATTTCGGGTCGAAAGCCTTCTTCAGCAGTTCTGACTTCCCTACCATCGAGGGGATCTATCGCAGTCGCTGCCTCAAGAAGGCTGCCAGCATCATCAAGGACCCACACCATCCTGGCCACACACTCATCTCCCTGCTACCTTCAGGTAGAAGGTACAGGAGCCTGAAGACTGCAACATCCTGGTTCAGAAACAGCTTTTTCACCACGACCATCAGGCTATTGAACTCAACTCAAACAAAACTTTGAACATTAATAGCCCATTATCTGTTTTATTTATTCATGCATGTATATATTTATATAATGGTATATGGACACACTGATCTGTTCTGTATTCCTGTCTACTATATTCTGTTGTGCAAAGCAAGAATTTCATTTTCCTATCTGGGAATAAGAATGAACTCTCTTGAATCATGAATAATTCCTTCCACCACCTAAAACAAAGGTTTAAAAACTCTTAGAAAAGATAAATAATGCTTGATGCAACTCAGCAATAAATGGAAACAAAGGCAATTAAATTTCTGGTGGCAGTGGGGTCTTCAACATGAAATTTTGGCCCCGTGTTATCTCCCCACCCATGCTGCCCGACCTACTGAGTTTCCAACATTTTCTGCTGATATTTTAGGTTTCCAGCATCCACGGTGTTTATTTAGGCCTAATATCCCTCAACGCCTTGCCTATACTTCATTACTATGCTACAATGATCAAATACACTCAGTAGACAGACATGCAATATTAACATAACAGATATAACAAATATACATTTACAACTGGAATTATAATTACAAAACATTTACACGGAATACGTACATTTATGGAAAGTCACCCCCAGCTTCAGCAGATCTGCCCTAAACCTTTTCACTCTGGCTGTACTTTGAGATGAGGAAGTTAAAATTGATACATAATCAGGTCCGGCCCAATCCGATGCCAGATTGCCGATTACGTCACTAGTTGCGAGGCAGAGGAGAGATCGACAGGTTGCAAAACGTTCTCTTCCTGCTGCAGATTGCGCCTGCGCGCAGTTGGCATCGCGCCGGCGTTTACCAGTACCGCTACTGCGCCTGCGCTCACCCGGCACCAGGGTGAGCTCACCCACCACTGCGCCTGCGGTGCCGGCACTACCCCTCCTCTTCACAACCTTCAATCCAATCCAGCCTTTGTGGACCGTCCCGTCCAGTCCACGGGGAACCTCCTTCTGTCGCAGTGTTTATATCATTTTAATAATATTTTTCATTTGTAAAATATTTATGTTGATGTTATACTTTTTAGATTATTCGTTTATTAAATTTTGAGTTGATTGGCCAGAATAATCAAAATTGTATACTGAGGGATACATATTGATAAATGTTGCTTTATTTTTAATACACTAATGTCTACAAGATGAGCACTGGCCAGTTCCATTTGCACTGCACTCTGCATGAAACGTATCCGGATTTGGTGCAGTCAATGCGGATCTGAAACTTAAAACACAATGACTTGAATATTCAAATATGTGAGGCTGGTAAGTTAGTGGAATTTATCAAAAAGTTTGTCATGAATCACATGCGTTAATGTCAATGTCTCAGTTGATTTTCGGTGTTGCAATGGGTTTAGGTTAAAGTGACTTTGTCTGGCCAAAGTCGTGAAATGGAAACAGAAAGTCAGAAACGAAACTTAGTGGTGTTTCCCCACAAACGAAACTTAGGGACATTTTTCGCGGTGGGTGTGGTACAATCTAGATCAGCAGAATCTTGATCGTTTGGCAGTTGGGCTGAAGAATGGTTGATGTAATACAGTGAAATGTAAGGTGTTGATAAAAGGACATATCTTTACTCAGAGAGTGGTAGCTGTGTGGAATGAGCTTCCAGTGAAGGTGGTGGAGGCAGGTTCATTTTTATCATTTAAAAATAAATTGGATAGTTATATGGATGGGAAGGGAATGGAGGGTTATGGTCTGAGCGCAGGTATATGGGACTAGGGGAGATTATGTGTTCGGCACGGACTAGAAGGGTCGAGATGGCCTGTTTCCGTGCTGTAATTGTTATATGGTTATATGACATAGTTCAGTAATGTTACAACATTTTGAGACTTAAAAATTAAGTCTGCAATTTATCCCATCAGATAAACCATAAAAATAAGTAAATTGAAACCTAATTCACTTTCATATCTTCAGTATTTAAAATGTTATGGCCATTTTCATACTCAGAAATTAGCATCTTGTTCCATATTGCTAGATGCAGGAAGATTGTCCCCGATGTTGGGGAAGTCCAGAACAAGGGGTCACAGTTTAAGGATAAAGGGGAAATCTTTTAGGACCGAGATGAGAAAAACATTTTTCACACGGAGAGTGGTGAATAGAAACATAGAAATTAGATGCAGGAGTAGGCCATTCGGCCCTTCGAGCCTGCACCGCCATTCAATATGATCATGGCTGATCATCCAACTCAGTATCCCGTACCTGCCTTCTCGCCATACCCTCTGATCCCCTTAGCCACAAGGGCCACATCTAACTCCCTCTTAAATATAGCCAATGAACTGGCCTCAACTACCCTCTGTGGCAGAGAGTTCCAGAGATTCACCACTCTCTGTGTGAAAAATGTTCTTCTCATCTCGGTTTTAAAGGATTTCCCCTTATCCTTAAGCTGTGACCCCTTGTCCTGGAATCTCTGGAATTCTCTCCCGCAGAAGGTAGTTGAGGCCAGTTCATTGGCTATATTTCAGATTCAGATTCAGATTCAGATTCAATTCAGATTCAGATTCAGATTCAGATTCAATTTTAATTGTCATTGTCAGTGTACAGTACAGAGACAACGAAATGCATTTAGCATCTCCCTTGAAGAGCAACATAGCAAACGATTTGAATAAAAATAATAAGTGTCCGGGGGGGGGGGGGGGGGGGGGGGGGGTGGGGGTGTGGTGATTGGCAGTCACCGAGGTACGTTGTTGAGTAGAGTGACAGCCGCCGGAAAAAAAAGCTGTTCCTCCACCTGCTGGTTCGGCAACGGAGAGACCTGTAGCGCCTCCCGGATGGTAGGAGGGTAAACAGTCCATGGTTGGGGTGAGAGCAGTCCTTGGCGATGCTGAGCGCCCTCCGCAGACAGCGCTTGCTTTGGACAGACTCAATGGAGGGGAGCGTGGAACCGGTGATGCGTTGGGCAATTTTCACCACCCTCTGCAATGCCTTCCGGTCGGAGACAGAGCAGTTGCCATACCATACTGTGATGCAGTTGGTAAGGATGCTCTCGATGGTGCAGCGGTAGAAGTTCACCAGGATCTGAGGAGACAGATGGACCTTCTTCAGTCTCCTCAGGAAGAAGAGACGCTGATGAGTCTTCTTGATCAGAGTAGAGGTATTGTGGGTCCAAGAGAGGTCATCAGAGATGTTGACTCCCAGGAACCTGAAGCTAGAAACACGTTCCACCTCCGTTACGTTAATGTGGATGGGGGTGTGCATGCCGCCTCTGGACTTCCTGAAGTCTACAATGAGCTCCTTGGTCTTCTTGGAGTTACGGGCCAGGTTGTTGTCAGCGCACCATGCTGCTAAGTGCTGGACCTCCTCCCTGTAGGCCAGCTCATCGTTGTTGCTGATGAGGCCAATCACCGTTGTATCATCTGCATAATTGATGATGGTGTTAGTACCATGTACAGGTGTGCAGTCATAGGTGAAGAGGGAGTAGAGGAGGGGGCTCAGCACACAGCCCTGAGGAACGCCGGTATTCAGGGTGAGGGTTGAAGAGGTGTGCTTGTCTAACCTCACAGACTGGGGTCTGTTGGTTAGAAAGTCCAGTATCCAGTTGCAGAGGGAGGGGTCGATGCCCAGGTTACCGAGTTTGGTGATCAGTTTTGATGGAATAATGGTGTTGAATGCTGAGCTGTAATCGATGAACAGCATTCTTACGTAAGTGTCTCTGTTGTCGAGGGCGGAGTGAAGTGCCGTTGAGATGGCATCCTCCGTACTCCTGTTCTTGCGGTAGGCAAACTGATAGGGATCCAGTGTGGGGGGTAGGCAGCTTTTGAGGTGTGCCAGGACCAGCCGCTCGAAGCACTTGGTGATGATGGGGGTAAGTGCAACTGGGCGGAAGTCGTTGAGGCTTGCCGCAGCGGAGTGTTTTGGCACTGGCACGATGGAGGTGGCTTTAAGGCAAATGGGGACAACTGCTTGGGCAAGTGACAGGTTGAAGATGTCAGTCCAGACGTCTGTCAGCTGCGCAGCACAGGCCCTGAGCACGCGCCCGGGGATGCCGTCAGGGCCAGCAGCCTTACGTGCATTAGTCCTACTCAGTGCCACGTACACGTCGTAGGGGGTGAGTGTGAGGGGTTGGTGATCGGCAGGTAGCACAGCCTTGATGGCTGTCTCTAGATTGTTCCTGTCGAAGCGGCCATAGAAGTGATTAAGCTCCTCAAGGAAGGAGGCGTCGCTGGATGTGGGGGTGATGTTGGAGGGTCTGTAGTCCGTGATGGCCTGGATGCCTTGCCACATGCGTCGGGGGTCGGAGTTGTTGTTGAAGTGCTCCTCAATCCTGAGCTTATGGCAGTGCTTGGCCTATATTTAAGAGGGAGTTAGATGTGGCTAAAGGGGTCAGGGGGTATGGAGAGAAGGCAGGTACAGGATACTGAGTTGGATGATCAGCCATGATCATATTGAATGGTGGTGCAGGCTCGAAGGGCCGAATGGCCTACTTCTGCACCTATTTTCTATGTTTCTATATTGCTTTTACTGCTATCCCAGCCTGTTCCTAACGAACGCCAGATCCCTCGCTAACAAGATGGATGAACTGAGGCTACAGACTGCAGCTAACAACGTCGTGAAGGACAGCAGTATCCTGTTGATCACGGAGACCTGGCTTCATTCTCTCATCCAGGACTCTGCTATCGAGCTAGCAGGCTACACAGCACAGCGTCATGATAGGACAAGAGACTCTGGTAAGAGCAGAGGTGGAGGGCTCTGTGTGTACGTGAACAACACCTGGTGTACAAACACAGTGATTGTGGACAGTCACTGCTCCCCGAACCTGGAGTATCTGACTGTTAAATGCAGGCCCATTTACCTCCCTAGAGAGTTTACTGTTGTCATGATAACTGCTGTGTACATACCACCGGATGCTAATGCTAACTCGGCTATCGGTCATTTGTATGGTAGCATTAGCAGTCAACAGAGTATATATCCTGACGGTGTTCACATCATAGCAGGGGACTTTAATCACGCGGACTTGAAGAAAATGCTGCCCAAATTCTACCAGCACGTTAAATGTGCTACAAGAGGAGCTAACACCCTGGACAAGGTCTACTCCAACATCAAGCTGGGCTACAGGGCTAGACCACTACCACACCTGGGCCAGTCTGACCATATGTCCCTGCTCTTAATTCCTGCATATTACCTGCATAATTCCTGCATATTACCTGGCGGCGGCAGCGGAGACCTGACTCGGCCTCTGAGCTGTGGCGAGGCAGCGACCACCCGCGGAGTTCGAACCGTCGCCTCGGCGCAGAGGGAGAACAAAGAGGGAAGAGACAGAGACTTTAAGATTTTGCCTTCCACCACAGTGAGGAGGTGTTTGGTGAACTCACTGTGGTGGATGTTAAATTTGTGTTGACTATGTGTTTTGTCATTTTTTTAAAATTATATGTATGACTGCAGGGAAACAGAATTTCGTTCAGACCGAATGGTCTGAATGACAATAAACAAATCTAATCTAATCTAATCTAATCTAATCATATGCCCCCCTCAGGAAAACCACTCCTACTATTACAAAGACCATCACAACCTGTCCTGATGGTGCTTCTCAGCAGCTGCAGGACTGTTTCGACAGGACCAACTGGGAGGTGTTTGAACACCAGGACCTGGAGGTGTTCACAGACAGTGTACTGTGTTACATTAAAAACTGCATGGACACGGTCACAGTGGACAAACGCATCCGGGTCTACCCCAACCAGAAGCCCTGGATGACCCGGGAGGTCCAGCGGCTGTTGAAAGAGAGGAACACCGCTTTTAGGTCTGGCGACAGGGCTTTATACAGCACGGCCCGAGCTAACCTGAAGAGAGGCATCAGAGAGGCCAAATCAAACTACAGGAGGAAGATAGAGGACCACCTGGACAGTAATAACAGCAGGCAGGTGTGGCAGGGGATCCAGTATCTCACCAACTATAAGACCAACCTTGGAGCTGTTGAAGGTGACGCCTCGCTGGCAGAGGAGCTGAACCACTTCTTTGCTCGCTTTGAAGTGGAGCCACCCGAGACAGCCACATCACAGCACAGGGTCCACAGCAGCCTAACCCTCAAGATAGAGGAGCATAAGGTGAGGCGCACGCTGCGGGCCATCAATCCAAGGAAGGCTACTGGACCTGATGGCGTCTCTGGACGCGTGTTGAAGGACTGCGCAGACCAGCTGGCTGGAGTCTGGACGAGGATTTTTAACCAGTCTCTGGCACAGTCCACTGTTCCACCCTGTCTGAAGTCCTCCACCATAGTCCCCTTGCCCAAAAAAACCAACATCTCCAGCCTCAATGACTACCGGCCAGTCGCACTCACACCAGTGGTGATGAAGTGTTTTGAAAAACTGGTCCGGGGTCATATCACATCACTCCTGCCTCGAAGCTTTGACCCCCACCAGTTTGCGTACAGAGCAAATAGATCTACAGAGGACGCTGTAGCCACAGCTCTCCATGCTGCACTGTCTCACCTGGAGCAGCGGGGGAGCTACGTGCGGATGCTCTTTGTGGACTACAGCTCTGCTTTTAATACCATCCTTCCCCACAAACTGGTGGACAAACTGGGGGACTTGGGACTTCCACACTCCACCTGTACGTGGATAAATAGCTTCCTGTCGGGTCGCAGTCAGAGTGGGCCATCATACATCCACGGCCCTCAGCCTCAGTACCGGCTCTCCACAGGGCTGCGTACTGAGCCCCCTGCTCTACACCATCTACACACATGACTGCACCCCCGCCCACCACAGCAACACCATTGTCAAATTTGCGGTTGACACTACGGTGGTGGGACTCATCTCCGGGGGGGGGACGAGTACGCCTACCGGGATGAGGTGGAGCAGCTGACAGTGTGGTGTGAAGAAAATAACCTGCTCCTCAACACCTTAAAGACAAAGGAAGTAATAATAGACTTCAGGAAGAATAAAACGGACATGGTACCATTGACTATCAGAGGGGACTGTGTAGAGAGGGTGGCGGATTTCCGCTTCCTGGGAATCCATATTGAGGAGGACCTGACGTGGAGCGTGAACACCACTGCGCTGCTGAAAAAGGTCCAGCAGAGACTGCACTTCCTGAGGGTGCTCAGGAAGAATAACATCACTCAGAGACTGCTGCTGTCCTTTTATCGGTGCTCCATTGAGAGCATACTAACATACTGTGTATGCGTGTGGTACACCAGCTGCACAGCGGCTCAGAGGAAAGCGCTCCAGAGGGCCATTGACAACGCCCAGAGGATTGTCGGCTGCCCTCTCCTTACCTTGGAGGACTTACACAGTTCCCGCTGCACCAAAAAATCCCAGAGCATCATAAAGGACATTTCCCACCCCGGACACTCCCTGTTTGAACTGTTGCCGTCAAGGACAAGGACGAACAGACTAAAAAACAGTTTTTACCCCACTGCTATAAAAACACTAAATGTAGCCGCCAAGGAACGCAGGGGCGATACGTACTAAGGGACTGTGGTACACTGTGAAATTGACAGAAGGATGGAGGGTTGGGTGTTTATGCGTGCTATTTTCGTGATATTTATTTAGTTGTTTATCTTTTAATATTTTACCTTGTATGTATCGTTAGCTTTTAGAAATGTTTGAATGGTGCACTGACTGGCTGACATTTTTAAATTTTGTTGTACATGGTTCATGTTACAATGACAATAAAGAAACTATTCTATTCATTTTCTTTTCCATTGAATTAACTCAAAAGCTGTGATCGAGGACAGTCAAAAGCCCATAACTTTCTTAAAAGTTATTATAGATTGAAGCATTCGGAAACAAATATGAAACAATCTTACTTGGATGACCTGAAATTCAAGCATATAATTAGTTAGTTACCTAATTGTAGCTAATTACAAAATTGACCGTTGTAACAGAAATAGTAATAAACACCCAGACTGTTTTGAAAAATCAAAAATGTGATATTCTCAAGATCATAACTTTAATATTATTGTATTATATGCTGTGTCAGTTATAGATAGGTAAATAATTTACAATTTCTAGCAAAAGACCAAGTCTTTATCGTTGGTACACAAAATGCTGGAGAAACTCAGCGGGTGCAGCAGCTTCTATGGAGAGAAGGAAATAGGCGACGTTTTGGGCCGAAACCCTTCTTTATCGTTTCTTGGTCCTCCAAAATATTCCAAATGGAATTTAAACTGGAGGTGGTGAAGGGAGGGCTTAAATCAGAAAGGGTTATTGGGAAGAAAGAGCTACTTTAAATTTAATTGGATCTGGTTGGGTAACTATAGTTGGGTGGAGATTATTCCATGCTTTAATTGTGCGGGGGAAGAACAAATTGTTGTATACATTTGTCTTTGTAACTGGGATCACAAATTGGATCGCATGCCCTCGTCTGCCCCTAATTGGTTTGGTTTTGTGTAGGTCTTGTAGTCTATGTCGAGCTGACCATTTAACATTTCGTAAAAACAGGTCAAACGGTGAGCTTCACGTCTGTCTTGGAGAGGGTTCCACCCCAGAGAATTCAGAAGTTTGGTGACACTCGCTTCTCTCTCATAGGTGTTAGTAACAAACCGAGCTGCCTGTCTTTGGACACGTTTGATGGAAGAAATGTTTTTATTTGTGTATGGGTCCCATGCTGCAACTGCGTAGTCCAAATGATGGAGAAGATCAGTTGCTAGCTGGTACATTGGCATATCAAAATCAGTAGCATCATCATATTCCTCAGATTGCAACCAGTAGGCAACTGTACACCTTGTTTTTCCTCAACTTTTCAATTTTGGCATTGTAAACTACAAGTTTTTGCTCTTCAAACCACGCATGACATGTCTTTCTGCCCACAACTTTCCCATTAAGAATGTACTGTAGATCATCACATTTGGAGTAGTCCAAATTCGGATAATCTTTGCGAATGCTGTTTAAATCGGTCTCTTTCTATTTTTGTCCTCGCTTTTTCCTCTCTTTCGTATCCCGAGCATGCTCCTTACCTTTCTGTCGCTTGATGATTTCTGCTCTCAATTGCTTCTGTTTTTTATTCTGTCTTTTCCTCTGCACTCTCCCCCATGTCACTGCCTTACAGAGCACCTCCTCCCTACGATGCTCCTCGTGATTATCAAGGGAATTGACTGTTCTATTCTTGCAGGCCCACATCGTACAGACAAATAACACATGGTGGCATTGGGAGATTTCTGTTTCGATGAGCTAATCATCCCCATTATCTCTTCCGCATCAATGTTGTGTGATCTTGCTGATGCAGTCTCCTCCTTCAGTTTCTCAGTTACATCATGTACAAAGTATAGGGAGGTTTCACGGCAATCGGGTCATGACCCATGACCCGTGCTGTTGCTACGCTACTCCAAATGGATTACACGCAATGAACTGCAGGTAGGCACTTACCATTGTTTCCAGGGTAGAGGGCCCATTAAAACCCGCCGCAATTGTCAATTTTTGCCCTGTAAATAATTATGGAAATCGGGATAAGCGTGAGAGACATTTAGCCTACTTCAGGATTCCAAAAGTGAGGAGAAATGACGGTAGATAGAAGCGAGAGCTGAAGGGACAACAACAGCCAGAGTGCTTAGCGAACATTGGCCGTTTGCTCACTGCATGTCATCAACAGTAAGTCATGTTAGTGTTTTTTCTTGATTCCTTTGGCATCTAAAAAGTTTCAGAAGTGATAAATCTGTCTGTAAATTTTTTTAATCGCCCATGGTTCTCAAGTGGGGTTTTACATACAAAATGAAAACGCATCTGAAGAAAAATTTACAGCCAGATTTATCACTTCTGAGACTTTTTAGATGCCAATGGAATCAAGAAAAAACACAAATAATGCCTTACTTGATGAAATGCAGTGAGCAAACGCGATAATTCCCAATATTTTCAATTCCGATATCTGCACATCCAATGTTCGCCAAGCACTTTAGCTACTGTTATCCCTTCAGCTCTCGCTTCCCTTTACCTTATTTTGTTTCACTTCTGGAATTCTGAAGTTGGGTACATGTCTCTCACACTTACCCCGACTTCCACAATTTTTTACAGCACAAAAATTAAACATTTTGGCGTTTTTTAACAGGTAGGAAAGTACGCGTTTCTTGCATTAATATCATATACCGGAAGTGACGGATGTCCTCCAGATGGATTGAGCGGCTCCGTGCGTCAAGCCCTATGACCCAGTGACCTTACGTGCAACCCCCCTATTTACTATACTACCTCTCCAACATAATGATGACAGCTTGAAGACAGCTCCTCATCTTTGAACTGAACTGTGGATGTACTGGTAACTCCCAAAGGTTTGTCAATGTGGCATCAAGATGTACCTCCTCACCAAAGAAATCTTCCCTTGCTAATATCAAGTTGTCTGGATTATCTGTGGCTTCCTTTAGAGCAGCAATCACCCCTTTAATCACTTTGATGCCATCAACATGGTTGATCTGATTCTGGCTTGAAGTGTAGAAGCGCTTCACCCAAGGCCCAGTCAGATATTTGCCAAGTAAGTCTAATATCTGAAGTTCTGCTTTTGCATCAGCCTGGGTGAAGTCATGGAGGATGGCGCTTTTCAACCCCCCACAGAATGTTCCGCTATTCAGCAGGGCAACAAAGTCATCATAATATTCTATGAGCTTGCCACTAATATGAAACAGTATGTACAATCTGTTGCCACGGTATCGTGGGAGGACAACTCGGGGGATGTTCCTGTCATCCAAAAATGCGACAAATCCTTTTGGGTCCCCTTTTCCATTCTTGTACCGAAGTTTGCTCATCTTCAGTATGGCATTTACTGCTAGACAGTCTTTCCCAAACAAGAATTTTCCTCCGGATTGTTTCTGCATTTTGAGGGCTGAGCGAACTGATGTTGCAATGGAATCAAGACAATGCAAGTGGCAGTACAGCTCGTTCAAAGATTTACCCAACTCACTACTCACAATCCTAATAGCAGCATGATTAGCTGCACACCTGTCACTCATTGTGTTTGAAATGTTAGCGATTATCTTTTGCCTGGTATCTTGAAATTCTGCTTGCTCATTGAAATGAGTGTAAGTTTTACACAAATTGTCAACTGTTTCGCAAATATGTTGTGCATAGTCCTCAGCAGTTCCACCAGCCAATTCATCGACTGCTACAGAGAGACATTTGTCTGTGGTGGTGAAGTGTACACTGTTAACGTGGGTCTCTTCCTGGGTGGTTGCATCAAAACCCACAGTCAAATCCTTTGTTGCAAGGAGCATCTCTGCTGTTTGCAACTCAGCAATAGCTCCCAATTCTCGGGCCATAACTTCACCTGCACTGCGTCGAGGAACATGATCCAGATTAAGTCCACTCCGCTTGTAGAACTGGCTTATTAGGATTGGAATGTTTGCTGTGGGAGTTTTGTTTACAATACAGTCAAACACATGCATGCTTGTTGTTGAGGAGTAAGTTTTCTGGTCCACCTTTGACTTGACAATACTGGCAGCCTGCAGAGTTTTGATTGTTTCTTTGTGGACAAGATTGTCAAATTTGAGGCGTCTCACATCCTCTTCCATGTCCTTTAAATTTTCATGAACTTTTCTGTACTGGTGAATTGAAACAGTTTTCCTCTTTTTCTTACTGTCCTGAAACATCAGCAATTGGCTGTGTGCTTTTTTAAATCTCAAAAGCTCTGCCTTGGTTTCAGCAAGCTCTCGTGCAAACGTTTTCCCACGTAATTTGGTTTTGAGTGCCTGAATCTTTCTGTCCTTTAAATCTATTTGGTATTGCTTTCTCTTTAAGGCTTGATTAACTACAAAGTTCCCACTTGAAAACTTTGGGAGTTTTCAACTGTGCCCTAAGTTCACTGATCTTTGTGTGATACTTTATTGTAAGAGCAGCCCTGGATTCAGACAGAAAATTTAGTATTTTCTTCAATTTCTGTTTCCTTGGTGAAAAACTTAGAAATTCTCTGCTACATCTTATTGAAACACCAGATGTCGATGACATTGGTTCAGGTGAGGCAGCAGCTGTCGTTGGCGTTGCTAGATTCAGTGGAGGATGCAGACTATGACTGTCATCGCCCAAAAAAGTTGTTCGACATGGACTTGTAGGGCCGAGATGGCCTGTTTCCGTGCTGTAATTGTTATATGGTTATATGGAACAAGCTGCTGGAAGAATATATTGAAGCAGGTACTATAACAATGTTTAAAAAATATTTGGACAGGTACACGGATAGGATAGGTTTTGAGGGATATGGGCCAAATGCAGGCATGTGGGACTAGTATAGATGGGACATGTTGGTGGGTGTGAGCAGGTTAGGCCTAAGGGCCTGTTTCCACGCTATACAACTCTATGACTCTAATCTAAGTGGAGAAGTGGAATGTAAAGCCGCAGGGAGGGATATAGGTGGATGGTGACAGGAAAGGTGGGAGCGGGCTAGTGGGAGAAAGGGGTGCACACTGGGGGAAGGGAGTAAAGGCACAGGAAATTTAGGGAGAAACCTGGGATGAAAGCATGAAGGCATAACTGCACAACATAAGAAGGAAACTGAGTGGAAATTCTCAGAACAAACCCCTCAACAGATGAGCCACGGAGAGGTGGTCGGGCCGTGGAAAACTGGAAGTTAATAATGATTTAAAGATACAAAATGGAGTCCGCTGAAACTAAGACAAGCTTCTATTAAATTACAAGGCCAGCGAAATGCACTAACATTTGCCTTTCAGTACATTAACAAAGCTAGCACAAGTTTCACGAATGTCTCCTCTACAATGTAAACATTGAGAGAGAATTCAGACTAAGATTATGATGTGCGTCATAAGTAGAAAAAACTAAAAGCTTGTTCGGCCGAAATATCCTCTGTCAGAAGACCCTGTCAATCTGCTGTCAATCTTCTCATTCGGTCAATCTTAAGGATCTGTCAATCTTAAGAAGCAAGAGACTGTACTAACTATAGATAACGTATTGCTGAATCGTCGAATAAAGGGGTATATATACGTGTACTGAAGTAATTGTTCCTGGATCGATCGCCTCAGCGCAGAGGGGGAACAAGGAGGGAAGAGACAGAGACTAAGACTTTTGCCTCCATCACAGTGAGGAGGTGCTTGGTGAACTCACTGTGGTGGATGTTAATTTGTATTTATTGTATGTTTTGTTATTTATTATCATAGTGTATGTCTGCAGGCAGGGAGAGGGAGAGGGGGAGGAGAGAGGGTGGGGTACGGGAGGAGAGAGGGATGGGGGGAAAGAGGAGGGGGGGGGGAGGGAGGGGAGGAGGGAGGGGGAAGAGTGTGGAGGGAGGGGGAGAGGGGAGTGGAGAGAGTGGGAGGGGGAGGCGAGAGAAGAAGGGAAGAGTGGGGAGGGAGGGGTAGGGGGAGTGGTGGAAGAGGGGACAGAGGGGTAGGGGAAAGGGGGCAGAGGGAGAGAGGGAAGGGATTGCAGTAGAGAGGGAAGGGGGGTTGGGGGGAGAGAGGGATGGGGGTGGGAGGAGGGAGAGGAGAGAGGGGTGCGGGAGGGGAGGAGAGAGAGGGGAGGGGGAGAGAGTTGTGGGGGAGGAGGGAGATGAGGAACCACCTCCAGTTTAAATTCCATTTGGAATATTTTGGAGGACCAAGAATTCAAAACCCCCCCCCAAAAAAAACCTTTAGAAACAGAAACATAGAAATTAGGTGCAGGAGTAGGCCATTCGGCCCTTCGAGCCTGCACTGCCATTCAATATGATCATGGCTGATCATCCAACTCAGTATCCTGTACCTGCCTTCTCTCCGTACCCCCTGATCCCTTTAGCCACAAGGGCCACATCTAACTGCCTCTTAAATATAGCCATTGAACTGGCCTCAACTACCTTCTGTGGCAGAGTTCCAAAGATTCACCACTTTGTGTGGGACTTCGCTGTATAGTCTGTTATCAACATACGGTGAAGATATTTTTATCACACCTGCCTGGCGAAATAAACATTACTGCTTGATCACTGATTGTATTTGTGTTTCTGTCTGTTCAAGCATATTTGGGCCATGACGGAACAAAGAAGGACCCAGCAAGGGTGGAGGGGGGACCGAGAACATTGAGGTACCCAGCGGGGGAGGATGTGGGGTGCCGAGAACAAGGAGGGACCCAGCAGGGGTTGTGGGGGATGAAGGAAAGACTTAGCGAGGATGGGGGGCCACCAAGAGAACATAGCGGGACATAGTGGCGGGGGAATGGCGAGAACAATGAGAGACCAACGTGACTCCAATGAGTACTTTTGTAACTGTCAGCATCAGGAACGTGGCGACTCCTTGTGTGCTTTGTGTATTGTATGCAATAACAAAGTATTTCACTGCACCAAGTTGCATGTGAAAATAAAAGATCATTGAATTCATTGACTGCTTGTTCCTCCCAACTCTCTCCTGTGGCATGTTCTTTGCAGAGTAATTTATTTTACTTTTGTTGCACTGACGCACTGAAGAGGAATCAGAAACAGAAAGTGTTCAAGGATGCCCATGGCTCCAGTGGCCAGAGTTCAAGCCCGACCTCCACTGACTCCATTCCCAAAATCCACAAACCTGGACTGCACTGGCAGACCCCTTTGTTCTACTTGCTCCGTCCCACCAGACGCACCTCTATTATATTTTGTCCCCCCATTCAGTTACTTCCGAACTACATCAGAGATTCCTCACAAAGTTCTTTGACTCTTCAATAGCTTCTCACTTCTCAGAAGGTCATGTGATAGGAGCAGAATTAGGTCATTTGGTCCATCAAGCCTGCTCCAGCATTCAATCATGGCTGATCTATCTCTCCCTCCTAACCTCATTCTCTTGCCTTCTCCCCATAACCATACTAATCAAGAATCTATCCATTTCTCCTTAAAAATATGCATTGACTTGGCCTCCACAGCTGCATGTGGCAAAGAATTCCACAGATTTATCACCCTCTGACTAAAGAAATTCCTCCTCATCTCCTTCCTAAAGGAACATCCTATAATTCTGAAGCTATGCCCTCTAGTCCTGGACTCTCCCAGTACTAGAAACATCCTCTCCACATCCACTCTATCCAAGCCTTTCACTATTTGGTAAGTTTCAATAAATTCCAGTGAGTACAAGCTCAGTGCCGTTAAACACTCATCATATGGTTTCATTCCTAGACCCCCATCATTTCATCTTCACCACAGGTGCCCAGTGTCTTTGTACCTCCATTCTTCGTATCGCCAGGAAGGATTCAGGGCCCACCGATTCTTCCTACAATCAAAAGAACACAAAGTTCCGGAGTATCCCAATACTCCACATGTGGCCTCACCAATGTCTTGTACACAGTCACACATCATGCCTTTGGTCCTTGTTCACTGCAGTATTTGCTACTAGCAATTCTTAAACCAAATGCTGTGAGCCTAATACAATGCAGTCATTCCACATATTTTACCAGATGTATTGCAATTTCCTGGGCAATATTTTTTTAATGAACAAATATAAAATAAATCAATTTTCTCACAATTAATGTAATTAGTAGTACAAATCCAAAGCAAGAGTTTATGCAAATTGTTCCCATGATAATGTGATAACACTGATGAATACACTTGTAGACACCCTGTCATATCAAACCAGTCGCTAAGTATAGAACTTGAAAATAATGGAGCATCATTTTAATGTTCATTATGTGTATAAATCCACCGATATCCTTAAATGACCAACAATCTGCTATAAGTACGTACATTCACATTTAAGAGCGATACAAGGTGCATAGACCATTTACGAGGATGTTACCAGGACTCGAGGGGTGGGTGAGCAGACAAGGACTTTATTCCTGAGAGCACAGGAGGACAAGGGTTGATCTTATAGAGGTGTATAAAATCATGAGAGGAATAGATCAGAGAGATGCACAGTGTCTCTTGCCCAGAGCAGGGGAATCAAGAACCAAAGGACATAGGTTTAAGGTGAGAGGGCAACAATTTAATAGGAACGTTTTCACAAAGAGATTGATGGGTGTATGAAACAAACTGCTGAGGCTGGTAGTATTACAACATTTAAGAAGCATTTGGACAGGTACATGGATAGGACAGGTGTATAGAGGGATAATGAGCCAAATGCAGGTAGGTGGGACTAGTGTAGATGGGGCATGTTGGTTGGGGTTGACAAGTTGGTCTGAAGAACCTGCTTCCACACTGTATGACTCTGACAAAGAATTGCAGATGCTGGAAACTTGAACAAAACACAAAGTGTTGGAAGAACTCAATGGGTCCGGCATCATCTGTGGAGGGAATGGACAGAAGACGTTCCCAAGATTCCCTTAAGCAAGCCACATAGTAGTTTTAAAAAGAGTTATCCTCTTGCTTAGTTTAGTTTAGTTTAGAGGTACAGCGTTTCAACAAACCGTCAGCCAACCGAGTCCACGCTGATCAGCGATCACCCATTCACCCATTCTATCCTACAAACTAGGGACAATTTACCAAAGCCAATTAATCTACAAACCTGCACGTCTTTGGGATGTGGGAGGAAACCGGAGCACCAGGAGGAAACCCACACTGTCACAGGGAAAAGGTGCAAACACCACATAGACAGCACCCGTAGTCAGGATCAAACCCCAGTCTATGGCGCAGTGAGGCAACAACTCTTCTGCTGCACCACCGTGTTCACCTTCATGGATACATTTCATCTGATACAGTTCCTCAGACCCCAACAAAGAAATAGTAATGGAGATTGTGAGAATGGCTTTGTTGTCTCAACAATAGGAATGAATTCCCTTGAGTGTCTGTACTCGTTCAATCTAAACTAAATAAATATATTTCTAAATAGTTGCAGCACGGTGGTGCAACAGTAGAATTGTTGCCTCACAGATTCAATCCTGACTACGGTGGCTCTGTACGGATTTTGAATTTTCTCCCCATGAAGGTGTTGGTTTTCTCTGGGTGCTCTGGTCTTCTCCCTCGTTCCAAAGAATGGTAGGTTAATTGGCTTCGGCAAGAATTGTAAATTGACCCGGGTGTGTAGGATAGTGTAAGGGGGATCGGTGGCCGGCATGGACAGTGGGCTGAAGGGCCTGTTTCCGCATTGTATCTCTAAACTAAACTAGATTTTTAATGAAAGTAGATCGCACTTGTGAATATGTTCACATCTACTTGACACTCCATCATGGCATTTGTGCACAGTTTGAACATTTTTGTGGTTTTATCTTAGTTGTAATTTTCAGTTTCTTGTATCTTCATTTTTTAGTAATTAGTGATTTACTAGTTGGCCTTTCCCCTTTCAACAAACTTTGATCACTTCACCCTCCTCTTCCCTCCAGTTTAAAACACACTTGCTTTCTCCACATCTGTGGTTCCCTCTACAGGATGAGGGGTGGGGAGGGCATCATTGAAATATACAGAATAATGAAAGGTTTAAAGAGGATGTGGAGAGGATCAGTACTGCAGTGCTATTTTTTTAGGTACCGGAGCTGTCAAACGGGTGTCATTTCAGGTTTTGCTTGGGGATAAGTTTCAGTTTCAGGTTTTGCTGGGGGATAACCAGGGATAAGTTTCTTTCTTTTTCTTCCTCATTTCTTCCTCATTTCTTCAGTGCAAACATCTGAACAGGAATACAAGCCTGATTTTGAAACATTATTACGTTCAGAACTACATTTGTACCTGGTTAGAAAGTTTGAACTAGAAGCAGGCGAAACACAGCTTTTGTCACTTTTACTATTATCAGTCTCTTTTACATTATTCTTGTTGCACTCCTCAGCTTGTTTACGAAAGAAAGAAGTTAATGTTGTTTGTGTAGAAGCCATAGGATTGTTAGTGAGAAAAATTAACTCTAGTATTAGAGAGTGATCTACGGAGTGGCACGGACTACCACAAATGTAGCCTTTGGGCCCACTTGGCCGTCATTTGTGCGTAATTTATGCGACATCATTTACTCGTCCCGAAGCACGATGCGCGCGTCGTGACACGCACGTGATGAGCGCATGGTGCGCATTACGCGCGCATGGTGCACGATGACATAGGCAGTGACGCGCAGCGTTGCAGGATTTTGTGATGTACAAAATCATCACGCGCCATCTGCGTGATGTGCAAGTGGGCCAGGCCCTTTACTAATGCGACTGAGTCAGAGCAGATAGCAGGGCCCGCAACACTCAGCAGTGTTGTTAAGCTACAGTTATAACAGAATTTACTGAAATAAAGCAAATGTTCTTTTGCATTTTAGTCACCTAAATTTGAACCATCTTACCAAGTAATCAAATATGAAAAAGGAACGTCTAATGAATTTTTGATAAAGCCACAGATATTACAGAATATTAGTATCAAAAGCGGTAGGTTGGCAACCTGCCTCGTACCGTTTTTGTCGGAGAAATGTTTGGACAGGAAGTGTAGGTGTCGATACTCAAAATATCCTGACACGTCGGGTATGACATGGTAAGTAAATCTATTCAAATCCTGCTGAGTTTTTAGATATACAAGAAGTTAAAGATCTTTACGTAAATTATTATCTTATCTACCCCAACCTTTGCTTCCGTAAAATCCCCTTTATATGCGGACGCTGTTAAATTTCCCTATAGTTAAATTCCCTGCTGTTTATTTTGGCTTTTGTTTTACAGAGATGCCGGAGCAGCGCTCCAGTGAGCTTCGGCAGCACTGCACCCCTGGCTGCCACAGAATCTCCTGTCTGTCCCCCTATCTATAGAGTGCCTTCTCATTATTGCTCTGCCAGACTTCACCTTACCCCGCTGTGCCTCAGATCCAGGGCCAGTGCCACAGACATGGATGCTGCTGCTCTCTCCTGAATGGTAACCCACCTCACCCCATGTCCAAAATGTTACCTGTTTGGCAGGGGAATGGCCGCAGGGAATTCCTGAACTCTTCTCCTACTCTCTTTCCATGTGGTCACCAATCTATTCTCTGTCTGTACTTTAGCTGCCTGCGACCACTTCTTGAGAGCTACTATCTATGACTTGCCCACTCTCCTGGATGAGCCTGAGGTCATCCAGCTACAGCCCCAGTTCCCTAACGCCGTCTTTAAGGAGCTGCATCTGGACGCACTTCCTGCAGATGTGGTCCTCAATGACATTGACTATCTTCCTAAGTTCCCACATCCCACAGGCCGAGCTCTCCATGGCACTAGTTTCCATCCCACCCACACCAGGAAGCACCAAAGGTTTCAAATGTCTTTTATTGTCACATATGCCAATTAAAGTACAGTGCTGTTCGAATTAGCATCTTCATTATCTGCAAAACCACCCACTTTTATATCATCTGCAAACTTGCTAAACTTTCCATGTATGTTCTCATCCAAATCATTGATATAGATGACAAAAAGTAATGGGGCCACACTGAACCCTGAGGCACACCACTACTCACAGGCCTCCATTCTGAGAAGCAACCTTCCACCATCACCCTCATTCCATTCAGGTATCTCTCACTGATCCCATGTGATCTGACCTTCCAGAGCAGCCTACCATGCGGAACCTTGTTGAATGCTTTGCTGAAGCCCATAATTACAACATCTATAGCTCTGCCCTCATCAACCTATTAGGTAACATCTTCAAAAACTCAGATCCGTGAAGCACAAACTACCATGAACAAAACCATTTTGAAACTCCCAAATCAGCCCTTATCCATCTAAATACATGTATATCTTGCCCCACAGAACACTCTCTAGTAACTTTCCAACTATGCATGTTAAGCTCACTGGCCTATATTTCCTAGCCTTTTCCCTACAGCCCTTCTTCAATAGAGGCACACCATTTGCCACCCTCTAGTCATCCGGCACATCTCCTGTATTTAAAGACGACTCGTAATATTCAGCTGGGGCTTCCGCAATCTCCTCTCCAGCTTCCCACAATGTCCTCATATCTGATCAGACCCGGGAGAATTATCTACCTTCATATACGTCAGGACATTCAGAACCTCTTCGACCGTAATACTGACTGCTCTCAAGACATTCATTGCCCCAAGCTCCTCAATCTTCATCCTTCTCCACAGTAAAAATGCCTTGCCCTCAATGCCTTGCATTCAATACCTTACCCTCAATGCCCTGCATTGAATACCTTGCCTTGACTTGACTTCAATTCATTGCCTTGCCTTCAGTGCCTCACCCTCAATGCCTTGCCTTCATTGCCTTGTTTCCGAATCCTTGCCTCCGACATCTTATTTTTCACAATTCCATTAGTTCCCTCCCCTAACCCAGAGGATTGGGGCTGATATGGGATGTGTAGCTTCCAGTCAAATCTTAACACTTAGCATAAGGCTTTAACTATCCGTCCTGTAAAATCTGGGAATTACATCCTTCATTAGGCACTTCTCGCATAATCCTTTCTGGTGGGGAAGGCCTCAACCCATTTAGAGAATAAGTCCACAATAACTAATAGGTATTTTAATCTTCCACTAGTGGGCATGTGTACAAAATCGATCTGCAAATTTGTGAACGGCCCACCGGGTAAAGGTAAATGGTCAAATATCGCAGTTGTTTTCCCTCTATTTTACTGCCTACAGATGCTGCAACAGGCTGTTTTCCTTTGTGCCATTGCCGCTACTCCGGGTGTGAAATATTGTCTGGATATATCATGTATCATCCCCTCGTTTCCTACATCCTTGCCTATGTGTTAATCTGGCAAAGGGCATGGAGAAAACCCCTGGGACAAACCACTCTCCCATCGGGGTGACGCTAGTCCCTTGCGAGGGAAGACATAGGGACTGACGAGGTAGAGTCACTGTGGATTGAGTTGAGAAATCGCAAAGGGAAGAAGACACTAATTGGTGTTATCTGCAGACCCCCAATTAGTAGCCCAGATGTGGGGTGTAAGTTGCAGCAGGAGTTAAAACTGGCATGTAACAAAGGTAATGCCACTGTGGTGATGGGGGATTTCAATATGCAGGTAGACTGGGAAAATCAGGTTGGTTCAGGACCCCAAGAAAGAGAGTTTGTAGAGTGCCTCCGAGATGGATTCTTAGAGCAGCTTGTAATGGAGCTGACCAGAGAAAAGGTAATTCTGGATTTAGTGTTGTCCAATGAACCAGATATGATAAGATAACTCGAGGTAAAGGAACTGCTTGGAGGTAGTGATCATAATATGATTAGTTTTAATCTGCAATTTGAGAAGGAGAACGTTAAATCGGAACTGCCAGTGATGCAGTTGAACAAAGGGGATTATCAAGGCATGAGAGGGGAGCTGGCCAAGGTAGACTGGAAAGGGATCCTAGCAGGAATGACAATGGAACAGCATTGCCAGGAATTTCTGGGCATAATCCGGAAGACGCAGGATCATATCATTCCAAAAAGGAAGAAAGATTCTAAGGGGAGTAGGAGGGAACCGTGGCTGACAAGAGAAGGTAGGGATAGAATAAAACTAAAAGAAAAGATGTATAACACAGCAAAGAGTAGCCGGAAGCCAGAGGATTGGGAAACTTTCATAGGATAACAGAAGGAAACAAAACGGGCAATACGGGCTGAAAAGGTGAAGTACAAGGGGAAGCTGGCTCGGAATATAGAGATGGACAGTAAATGCTTCTTTAGATATGTTAAGGGAAAAAGAGTAGCAAAGTCAAATGTGGGTCCCTTGAAGGCAGACACGGGTGAAATTATTATGGGTAACAAGGAAATGGCAGAAGAGTTGAACAGGTATTTCGGATCTGTCTTCACTAAGGAAGACACAAACAATCTCCCAGATGTACTGGAGGACAGAGGATCTAAGGGGGTCGAGGGACTGACAGACATTTTCATTAGGCGAGAAATAATATTGGGTAGCCTAATGGGACTGAAGGATGATAAATCCCGTGGACCTGTTGGTCTGCATCCCAGGGTCCTCAGGGAAGTGGTTCTAGAAATAGTGGATGCATTGGTGATAATATTCCAATGTTCTACAGATTCAGGATCAGTTCCTGTGGATTGGAGGATAGCTAATGTTATTTTTTTGAAGAAAGGAGCAAAAGAGAAAATGGGGAATTACAGACCAGTTAGCCTGACTTCGGTGGTGGGAAAGATGCTGGAGTCAATTATTAAAGAGGTAATAATGGGGCATTTGGATAGCAGTAAAAGGATTAGTCCAAGTCAGCATGGATTTAAGAAAGGAAAATCATGCTTGACTAATGTTCTGAAATTTTTTGAGGATGTGACAAGTAAAATGGATGACGTGTATGTAGTGTATCTAGACTATCAGAAAGCCTTTGATAAGGTCCCGCACGGGAGACTGGTGACTAAAATTAGAGCACATGGTATTGGGGGTAGGTGTTGACGTGGATAGAAAATTGGTTGGCAGACATGAAGCAAAGAGTAGGAGTGAACGGGTCCTTTTCAGAATGGCAGGCAGTGGCGAGTGGAGTGCCGCAAGGCTCGGTGTTGGGGCCGCAACTGTTTACCATATATATTAATGATTTGGAAGAGGGAATTAGGAGCAACACTAGCAAGTTTGTGGATGACACAAAGCTGGGTGGCAGTGTGAGCTGTGAAGTGGATGTCCGGAGGTTGCAGGGTGACCTGGACAGGTTGAGTGAGTGGGCAGATGCGTGGCAGATGCAGTATAATATAGATAAATGTGAGGTTATTCACTTTGGTGGCAAAAACAAGGGGGCAGATTATTATCTCAATGGGGTTAGGTTAGGTAAGGGGGAGGTGCAGCGAGAACTGGGTGTCCTCATACAACGGTCACTGAAAGTTGGCGTGCAGGTACAGCAGGCAGTGAAGAAAACAAATGGAATGTTGGCCCGCAACAAGAGGATTTCAGTATAGGAGTAAAGAGGTTCTTCTGCAGTTGTATCGGGCTCTGGTAAGATAACATCTGGAGTATTGTGTACAATTTTGGTTTCCTACTTTGAGTAAGGACATCCTTGGATTGAGGCAGTGCAGCGTAGGTTCACGAGATTGATCCCTGGGATGGCGGGACTGTCATATGAGGAAAGATTGAAACGACTAGGCTTGTATTCACTGGAGTTTAGAAGGATGAGGGGGGATCTTATAGAGACTTATAAAATTATAAAAGGACTGGACAAGCTAGATGCAGGAAAAATGTTCCCAATGTTGGGCGAGTCCAGAACCAGGGGGCCACAGTCTTAGAATAAAGGGGAGGCCATTTAAGACTGAGGCGAGAAAAAACGTTTTCACCCAGAGAGTTGTGAATTTGTGGAATTCCCTGCCAATGAGGGCAGTGGAGGCCAAATCACTGGATGGATTTAAGAGAGAGTTAGATACTCTAGGGGCTAATGGAATCAAGGGATATGGGGAGAAGGCTGGCACGGGTTATTGATTGGGGATGATCAGCCATGATCGCAATAAATGGTGATGCTGGCTCAAAGGGTCGAATGGCCTCCTCCTGCACCTATTTTCTATGTTTCTAAATCTTACTCGCATCCCTGCTGCAGCCTATGTGTAACCAATGCTGTCTTTCCCTCTCCTCTACTGTCCCCTGGGCCTCTACCACCGTGTGAGGGAGCTGGACATCTGCTGGCTGAGAAGCTGCACAAAGGTCTGTCTAGAGACTGTTGCTTCTTTGGCAACTTTATGAGCCACGGCATTACCGAGGGAGATGTCACATGTATCATGAGTGTGGGACTTACATTTGACAATGGCCACTATATCAGGCAGGAGAACAGGACGCTAATAGGCCTGTTCCACTTAGGCGACTTTTTAAGCGACTACAGGAGACTATGCGGTTGGCACATGGTTGCCACATGTTCACGAGTGGTTGCTGGGGAGTCGCCTTCATGGAGGTAAGGAGTGTCCGCATTCTCAGAGCTAGTCGTGGCTTCATTCTGGTCACCGCTAGTTTTTCAACATGTTGACCAGAATGAAGCCACCATGCCGAGTGGCGAAAATTCTCGTGGCGTAGGCGCAGTGGTAGTGGGTCGCCAGGAGGTCGTGGGTTCTCGTAGGTTGTCGCCGGTGCTGATGGTGCTGAATTTCATTGGTGAAAACGTGAACAGTAGTTTTCAGAACCAAGGATAACCGACCAGAAATGTGAATGTCCGCAGATCTTAACCATATAACAATAATCATATAACAATTACAGCAAGGAAACAGGCCATCTCGGCCCTACAAGTCCGTGCCGAACAACTTTTTACCCTTAGTCCCACCTGCCTGCACTCATACCATAACCCTCCATTCCCTTCTCATCCATATGCCTATCCAATTTATTTTTAAATGATACCAACGAACCTGCCTCCACCTCTTCCACTGGAAGCTCATTCCACACCGCTACCACTCTCTGAGTAAAGAAGTTCCCCCTCATGTTACCCCTAAACTTCTCTCCCTTAATTCTGAAGGCATGTCCTCTTGTTTGAATCTTCCCTATTCTCAAAGGGAAAAGCTTGTCCACATCAACTCTGTCTATCCTTCTCATCATTTTAAAGACCTCTATCAAGTCCCCCCTTAACCGTCTGCGCTCCAGCGAATAAAGACCTAACTTATTCAACCTTTCGCTGTAACTTAGTTGTTGAAACCCAGGCAACATTCTAGTAAATCTCCTCTGTACTCTCTCTATTTTGTTGACATCCTTCCTATAATTGGGCGACCAAAATTGTACACCATACTCCTGATTTGGTCTCACCAATGCCTTGTACAATTTTAACATTACACCCCAGCTTCTATACTCAATGCTCTGATTTATAAAGGCTAGCATACCAAAAGCTTTCTTTACCACCCTATCTATATGAGATTCCACCTTCAAGGAACTATGCACGGTTATTCCCAGATCCCTCTGTTCCACTGTTCAACTGTTCAAATGTAAAGCGCCTTGAGTATCTAGAAAGGCGCTATATAAATCCCATCCATTATTATTATTATTAATTCCCTACCATTTACCATGTACGTCCTAATTTGATTTGTCCTGCCAAGGTGTAGCACCTCACATTTATCAGCATTAAACACCATCTGCCATCTTTCAGCCCATTCTTCCAAATGGCCTAAATCACTCTGTAGACTTTGGAAATCCTCTTCATTATCCACAACACCCCCTATCTTGGTATCATCTGCATACTTACTAATCCAATTTACCACACCTTCATCCAGATCATTGATGTACATGAGAAACAACAAAGGACCCAACACAGATCCCTGAGGCACCCCACTAGTCACCTGCCTCCAACCCGACAGACAGCCATGCACCATTACCCTCTGGCGTCTCCCATTTAGCCACTGTTGAATCCATCTTGCTACTCCTGCATTTATACCCAACAGTTGAACCTTCTTAACCAACCTTCCATGAGGAACCTTGTCAAAGGCCTTACTAAAGTCCATATAGACAACATCCACTTCTTTATCCTCGTCAATTTCCCTAGTGTATCTCTGGCTTCTTAAAATTTGTCTCCACTCCTTCTCCCCACCCTGTCTCCTCTTGCTCCCCCCTTCTCCCCCTTCTCTCACCCGTCTTTTAAAGGACTTACGTGACCCTTACCGTACACTGTGCTTTCACCGTCTTAATTACATCGCCAACCTTCCTGTTCATCGCGGTGTGTGTCTGTATCCCCTTGGCTTTGCACCGTGTGAATTTCACTCAGGCAGCGCTCCCCGCACTTGCCCTGTCCCCCACCTGCATAACTGGCTGGTGAAGGAAGTGATGTGTGTGTGTTCCACTCTGGCAGTCGCCTGAAAAATCACCTAAGTGGGACAGGCCCATAAAGATTGCAGATCAAGTTGTCATGCTGAATGGGTTTGCCTGTGTATGTAATAAGCCCTTTATGCTGCCATAATGTACCAACATCGTGAACGATTCCGAAAGCATATCTGTAGTCGGTGTACCCCCCTCCCTCTTTCTCCCCCCCCCCCGTCCCTGTTCCTCCCCCTCCCCCTCCCCCCCCTTCCCCTCTCTCCTCTCTCTGCCTTCACTCTCTACCCCCCCCCCCCCCTCTAGACAAGCCTGCGAGTTGGTGGCTATGCGTCAGTAGATGGGGAGGTTATGGGGTAATAGGAGCAAATGAATAACATTCATATATTTACAAGGGGGGTAGTTAGCGCGTGTGCGCTGGGTAGTTAGTTTGTGGGGGTGGTTAATGTGTATGATGTTTTCCCCCCCAGCCACCCCCCCCCCCCCTGCAACCGCGTGTTGGGGGAACAGTCTGCACTTGGTCTAGTTCTCCTTAATTCTACCACAACCAATGAAGAAGCTGCTGAAGCTATTGCCAACCTCTCAGATGCTCAGAAGCTGTACCTCATACAGAATCACTTTAAACTGGGTCCAACATACAACTATTGTGCCTTCTATAAGAATGGATGCTGACGAAGATTATAATTTTTGATAATATTTGATTGCACCCTTCTTCACGGCGGGCTTGTGATCTTTGCTTGTGATGGATGTCTTGACAATTCGAGGGATATAATGGGTAACAGCCGCCCATTCTCGGACTTGAATCTGAGCTCGTAAATCTCCTGGTCACTGGACCTGATGTGTCCGCGGGCCATATTGTGGAGACCAATCCCTTACAAGAACAAAACCAAAAACGTACAGAAGTGTTAAAATTGTCTTTATTATTATGGTAAGTAAAGAACTATTAAAAATAAGTCTAATAACTTTCTAATGTACCGACAAACCCAGTTTCCCAATGGCCGTTGATGGGAGAACAGAAAATAACATTTTCACGACAGAATATCGACTGAAAATAATAAAAATATTTTCTCATCTTTCTTTTTTATTGGTGAACCTAAAGAATGACAGGTCGGGTCGTTTAGATTTACAATTAGAATAATTGATAGCAGAGCAGTGAGATGAAATTTAGATAAGGACGCCATGTGTGGGGGAAGCCCAATAAAATGCCTCAAAAAATGGCGTCGACAATCACACACGTGATACTACGCGTTTTTCGAGGAGTGGTCTATCTTGCTCCTCTATAATCTTTGGTCACAATGCCTAAGGTTTACATATGTCCAATCGTAATGGATCTATTTACATATGCATTTGCACCATCCCCAGCCCCTCCCCCCACCCCCGCAGCCTGTGTCATCACGTGCGTGAGAATAGAGAAAGAGGATTCGGGGTGAAAGGGAATGGGGAACAGATGGACTGTCCCTCCCCCTCCCCCTTCCACTATCCCTCCCCACTATATCCCCTCTCTCCCCTCCCCCCCCCCCCCTCCCCCCCCCCCTCCACACACTTCCCCCTCCCTCCCCTGCCCCAACTCCCTCCGCCCCCCCTCCCCAACCCTCTCCCCCTCCCCCCCACACTTTCCCCCTCCCTCCACAATCTGCCCCCTTCCTCCCCTACCCCCATCTCCCTCCCCCCATGCCCCACACCTCTCTCCCCCCCCCCCCCCATCACTCTCTCTTTGCCTCCCCCTCCCCTCTCCATCTCACTCTCCTCAGCCCTCTCTCTCCTCCTCCTCCTCTCCTACACCCCTCCCTCTCTCCCCCCCCCCCCTCCCTTTCCCCTCCCTCTCCCCCCCCCCTCCCCACAATCGATCTCTCTTTCTCTCTCCTTCCCTCCCTCCCCCTCTCCCCCCCCCCCTCTCCCCCCCCCCCCTCTCTCCATCTCCTTTGCCAAATACATTCTTGCCATAGAGGGAGTACAGAGAAGGTTAACCAGACTGATTCCTGGGGTGTCAGGACTTTCATATGAAGAAAGACTGGATAGACTCGGCTTGTACTCGCTAGATTTTAGAAGATTGATGGGGGGTCTTATAGAAACTTACACAATTTTTAAGGGGTTGGACAGGCTAGATGCAGGAAGATTGTTCCCGATGTTGGGGAAGTCCAGAACAAGGGGTCACAGTTTAAGGATAAGGGGGAAATCCATTAGGACCGAGATGAGAAAAACATTTTTCACACAGAGAGTGGTGAATCTCTGGAATTCACTGGCACAGAAGGTAGTTGAGGCCAGTTCATTGGCTATATTTAAGACGGAGTTAGATGTGGCCCTTGTGGCTAAAGGGATCAGGGGGTATGGAGAGAAGGCAAGTACATGATACTGAGTTGGATGATCAGCCATGATCATATTGACTGGAGGTGCAGGCTTGAAGGGCTGAATGGCCTACTCCTGCACCTAATTTCTATGTTTCTAAATTTCCCTCACTCTCACCCACCCATCCCTCTCTACCCCACCCCCCTTCCCTCTCTCCCCTGTCCCCTTCCCCCTACCTCTCTGTCCCTCTTCCACCACTCCCCCTACCCCTCCCTCCCCACTCTTCCACTACTCTCCCCCCTTTCCCCCTCCACCCTCCTACCACACTCTTTCCCCTCTCTCCACCCACCCCTCTCCGCTTCACACTCCCTCCCCCCTCCCTCCCCACCCCCCCTCCCCCGCATCTCTCTCCCCATCCCCCCTCCCTCACCCCCTACCCCGCTCTCCTTTCCCTCCCAAATCTGTCCCGTTACTTCCTCCTCCTCTCCCCTCTTCTCATCCCCCCTCCCCCCACCTGTGTGTTTGTGGGGTGGTTAATGTGAGTGTGATGTAGAGGTGTAGTCTACGTGATACGCAGGTATACGCCGTATACCCACTAAGAAAGCTCCAGCATTTCCGTATGCCCACGTAGAAATGCGCAATGACACGTATCAACTTCGATAGTGACAGAAGTTCTGTTTATTTTATGAATGAAAGTATGACAGTTCTGTCACAGAACTGTTATACTTTCATTCATAAATTCAACCTGTGCGCTGTGTCTCTGTCAGAGTCGCACTTTTCCTTGTCGGAAGTCGGAAAGTCCCGAGTTCTGAGTACAATGGAACGCAGCATTATAATAGCCATACAGAGGCTTCCGTCCATGGCCCATGCCCGTGACCGTGGTGACCGCCCGTGACCTAGACCTGACGTCACGTCACCTGTCACGACAGCGATATCAACTCAGTCGGCGCTGAGGTGATGTCCAGCGGCTCAACAGTAAATATGAAGCGGAAGCAACAAACTACCCTTAGCCATTTATTTAAAAAAAAACAAGCCTGCTGCTCCCTCGGACGACACTCCAGCAGTCATTAGGATGTTAGATGAAGAAGAGGGAACTACAGCGGAGCCTGATGCCAGCAGTGTATCGGGTAAGTGAAAGTCGTATACAAGTGAACTTTAGCAGATATTAGACTACTAGCTACTAGCTTATAAGAGATTTCCCAAACTGAATGAATACCACACATATATTCACTAAACGGCCTTGCTAGCTCAATCTTGTTGTAGTAAAGTAGTAAATAACGTAGTTATTACACATTTTACTGTGAGACTGTGAGTGTGTGTGTGCTGAATATCTCCTTGTTCCTTGTAGATGATAACTCCTGGCCAGCCCTATGGACTGAGAGTCAGGCTAGGGAGTTTAAAAGCAGGCATTCTCGGTTAGAATGGAAGGACAGAAAGTTAGGTAAATATCAGCCAACTTGTAAAGCTGGTATAAACACATGGTCAACTTTATGCAAGTGAGAGTATAGCTGGTTTATTTTCATCTTAAAGATACATTAATTTCACTTTTATACAATTAAATTATAATGATATTGTCACAGTGAAGCTTATTTACAGTTCATTCAATTATTTTGAATAGATTCTTATCCAGTTCAGAAGGTGTTATTGCTAATAAAGATTCAAAAAAGACTACTTGTATGATGTTAATTAGTCATGTTTTTGTTTACTTCCAGGTTGTGCTATTTGCAGCTCAACAAAATCTACTGGCATCTTAACAGAGAAAATAATTTCCATATCTGAGGAATGGGTGATGTTTAAGATCCAGTCATCAGGCTCAAGCAGACCAACAGCCCTGGCCTCCTTGAGAAACAAGATCAGACGGCATGAGATGTCCAGGGCACACGAAATAGCTCAGGAAAAAGGGTGGACAGGATTGGGGAATCTTGTGAGAGCTGTGTCAGACACTGTCAATGGAATGAGAGATTTCATCGAGCACCCAGAGAGTGAACCTGAATGCCTCAAACCACTCATCCACTGCATGCAGACCATCCCTTGCAGCACTGCAGAGTGTGAAAGGGGCTTCAGTCTGATGAATATTGTGTACACAGACCAAAGATCTAGAATGTTGTTGTCTAGTGTCAGCAATTTGATGATGATCAGCATCAATGGGCCTTTTTGAGCCAAGCAAATATGTATCAATATGGTTACGAAGCCATCGCTCTGCCACGCAAGCAAGAAGGCAGAGCACACCTCAGATGCCTGAGTACAAGCAAATTTGGAAAGTTTTGTAAACTAGCAGGTTACTACATTTAAAGTGAAAAACAATTGTTGACAAAATCCCTTTTAGTGGAATACAAACACTTTTCCATACCTGCTACAGTAGCAAGTATGGAAAAGTGTTTGTATTCCACAAAATATCTCTCATGTAACTGTGTATTCACCTTTGTTTGTTACTTTTTTACAATGAAGGGATTGTGGGGTTTGTTTTATTTTACATGGGTCATGCGCCCTCCGCTGGTCGTTTTTGCGGATGTACTGATTTTCTTCTCTGTTATACACTGAACAGATGTTATTTGCATAGGACTTACTGTGATTGAAAACATGTATTTTGTGATGCTGTGCGATTGCTGTATTAAGTGTGAGTGTGGGACGTCTTAGAACAGTTGCTGATATGTTTTATTTATTTTAATTTATTATTTAAGTATTTTTGTATGGGAAACATAATTCTAAAGAACATGTTTTTATTTTGTATTTTTGCATTTATTGTTTCTTATATAGGGCATTTTATTTTATTGAGTTGTAATTGTTTCTGACAAATGACTAACTCTGTTTTTCTTGTCTCAAAACTCTAAACAGAGCATGCAGCAGCAGCAGCAATAAATGTCCTGTGCAAAAGACTCAAGTATCCCGTCGTCTCCTTAGCACATTAATACTGAGGCCAGGCCGGTTACATATACAGTAGTACAGTGTTTATATAGACAACAGTTATTTATTTATTGATGCTTTATAGTTTATTTGATGCTAGTGGCTAATGGTGATTTTAATTTGGCTGTTTATTGTCCTAGAAACTGATGACAATATCGAGTGTTGAATAATCTCAATTACTTATGGCGGTTGTAGGCTACTGTATGTGTGTGAGTGTGTGAGTGTGGCGGTGTTTAGAGGACAGGTGTGGAAGAGGCTTGGAGGGAATCATCACAGTATACCCACTACAAAAAACTAGACTACACCACTGGTGTGATGCCGCAGCCCCCCCCCCCCCACCCCACCCCCCGCAAACGCCGTTGGGGAACAGACCCAACGGGTCTGCACTTGGTCTAGTATACTTTTAAAACTCTGTCTGTGTGTGTGTGTGCGCGACATTTTGCCTTTGAAACATATCTCCTCGAAAACCAGACGCCAAAACGGGGAAATCTTTACATATTTCAGTAGAGATTTTCCTTGTTATTTTAGAAATCTACTCCCCTGTACATTTGGTACATTATTTTCCCGACTTTTTAATTAAAATTGTTGACCATTCTGACCTTTTTTTAAAAATCTGACCACTGACCGGCTGCTGACGTTACAATAACAGTGAAATGTTTACATCTTCTGGTAGAAACTTTCCTTATGATTACAAAAATCCACTCCTCCATAATTTTGGTGAATTATTTCCTGAGATATTTACTAAAATTTATGACCAAACTGACATTTAAAAAAAATATAAAGGCTGCCCAGCTGCTGACCTCCCAATGCCTTTCCTCATGGCCCTGCCCTCCCCGCCGATCTGGATGAATGCAGCTGCTGTCAACGTGCATGCGCAGTTTTCCACAAGGTTAGTTAGCCACCCCCCCCTTCAAAAGGCGCGGAAAGAACGAGAAAGTTCTGCAACAAAGATCGTACAGCTCCGCTATAGGATCTTTGTTCTGCAGATCTGCAGATCACGTGCTGAAGAGCTTTCTCCGCACTGACCAAAGATCGTAGAGGGACAAGATAGACCACTCCTTCGAAATTCAATGGGCTGACGTGTAGTACGCAACGGAACGTCACGGCCGCCATTTGTTACAGCGACACTCGACTTCCGGTATTCCACCCGCTGTGATTCAAAGCAAAGATTATAGAGCTCCGCTATAATCTTTGATCCAAAGCAAAGATCCTCAAGTATCTTGTAGCGGGAACAGACCCCTCCTTTGTGTAGTTTCCCTTGCATTGTATTGCTTTAACACACACTGCAAAAAATTAAATTTAACGTATATATATTTAATATATTTATATGAATGTGTGTCTGTGTGTGAGAGGCAAGTTAGAGATAATAGTTTATTCTCATGTATCAGAAGCAACTTTGATTTAAATCATCACTATTAATTTATTTGTCTTGTAAGATGATATACATAAACCATAAAGGCAATTATATATATAATTATATAGTAATAATAAATATATGCATATATATATATTTATACACACACATATATACACACACATACACAAATGCACATACATATTGATACATTTATATGCATACATATATATATATATATACACATATATAAACATATATATATATATATATATATATACACATACGTATATACACACATATACATGCATATATACACATACATGCATATATACACATACATATATATTTATATATATTATCATTTTCCAACGATCAATAGATTTACGATCAGCTCCTGTGGATTGGAGGATAGCTAATGCTATCCCACTTTTCAAGAAAGGAGCGTGAGAGAAAACGGAAAATTACAGACCAGTTAGCCCGACTTTGGTGGTGTGAAAGATGCTGGAGTCAATTATTAAAGATGCAATAATGGGGCATTTGGATAGCAGTAAAAGGATCTGTCCAAGTCAACATGGATTTATGAAAGGAAAATCATGTTTGACTAATCTTCTGGATTTTTTTGCCACAAGGCTTGGTGTTGGGGCTGCAACTGTTTACCATATATATTAATGATTTTGAAAAGGGAATTAGGAGCAAAACTAATGCATACATACCTACATATGTACCCATGCGCTGCTGTGACCCGAGCCCCGGAGATTCGGAGGCTCGAACCGCAGGCCTGGCAGACAGTAATATCGGAGCCTGCGGGTCCCTGCTGGGAGACCGCTTTTCGGGGCTTCCGCAACGGCAAATTATTCCGCCCGAGTAGCGGGGGTCGAGGATGACCTGGAGCGGGGCCTTACATCATCGCCCGGCGTGGCTTAAATGGCTGCGGCACTTTTCTAGCGCACGCCGGGGGCTCCAACAACCTCTATGAGGTTCAAGTGACAAATAAATTGTATTGTGTATTGTGTATATTTAAATTAATCTGGCAAGTTGGTCAAATAACATGGGCACCTTCTTGCTTTTTTTGCGACATGGATTTTTTAAATGTGAATGTCTCATATCAACACATTTGTGGGTCAACAGTATTTTGTATCAACCCCCACAATTTCAAATAATTCTCAATTGAACTTCTTAAACAGGAAAACAATTTTTATTTACATCATTTTGTGCACGACATATACAGGCTTGCAGAATTTGCAGAATTTAGAATATCAGATAATCAATAAAAGTGATGTCACATTCTACACATTTCAAACAAAGGACAAAATTTGCAGCTTATACACAATCAATAGACTAAGTGGGACCCGTTGGGATAAGATTTACACAATTCACATTATTCTGTGCGCGAGTTATACAGGGTTGCAGTTCAGCATATCAGCTAACCAGTGAAAGTGATGTACAATTTAACGTATGTAACACAATGATAGCCCCACCCCTGCTTCACCAAACAGCAAAATGTCCAACATAGATACAATAATAAATAAATCGCCATTCGCATTATATTTGTGCAGTTAGCAAATCACAATTTCACACAATGTACATAAGAGGGCAGTTATTTCACAAATACTCCGCAGTTCGGTGTAGATCATGTCCAATGTCGACATCTGAAATTACAGAAAATATCTGCAGTCAATATGCTCTTATTCTGCATTAAATAACAGAGATGTAGAAAGAAAATGCTCTTGAGAAGATTTCTACAAGGATGTTGCCATGAGGACTCAACTATCTGAGCTCAATGAACTAACCAGAAGTAATAAATGTTTTCTTACCTTTCCTCCTTAATGGGGAACCTGAAGAAAGACAAGTCGTATTGCCCACATTGCCGATTGCCGATTGTTTTTTGCAGGAGTGGTCCATCTTGAGCACATGGTATTGGTGGTAGGGTGATCACATGGATAGAAAATTGATTGGTAGACAGGAAGCAAAGAGTAGGAGTGAACGGGTCCTTTTCAGAATGGCAGGCAGTGTCGAGTGGAGTGCCGTAAGGTTTGTTATTGGGGCCGCAACTGTTTACCATATATATTAATGATTTGGAAGAGTGAATTAGGAGCAACACTCGCAAGTTTGCAAATGACACAAAGCTGGGTGGCAGTGTGAACTGTGAAGAGGATGTTAGGAGGTTGCAGGGTGACCTGGACAGGTTGAGTGAGTGGGCAGATGCATGGCATGTGCAGTATACTATAGATAAATGTGAGGTTATCCACTT
Organism: Leucoraja erinaceus; assembly: GCF_028641065.1. Lineage (NCBI taxonomy): Eukaryota > Metazoa > Chordata > Chondrichthyes > Rajiformes > Rajidae > Leucoraja > Leucoraja erinaceus. Next base: position 4,947 of record NC_073389.1, on the reverse strand, counting down.
TGAAGGCAAAAACAAGGGGGCTGATTATTATCTCAATAGATTTAGGTTAGGTAAGGGGGATGTGCAGCGAGACCTGGGCGTCCTTGTACACCGGCCACTGAAAGTTGGCTTAGAGGTACAGCAGGCAGTAAAGAAAGCTATGGAATGTTGGCCTTCATAACAAGAGGATTTCAGTATAGAGTGAAGAGGTTCTTCTGCAGCGTAGGTTTACGAGATTGATCCCTGGGTTGGTGGGACTGTATATGAGTAAAGATTGAAAAGACTAGGCTTGTATTCACTGGAGTTTAGAAGGATGAGGGGGAATCTTATAGAAACATATTAAATTATTAAAGGACTGGGCAAGCTAGATGCAGGAGAAATGTTCCCAATGTTGGGTGAGTCCAGAACCAGGGGCCAGTCTTAGAATAAAGGGCAGGTAATTTAAGACTAAGGTGAGAAGAAACTTTTTCACCCAGAGAAATGTGTGAATTTATGGAATTCCCTGCCACAGAGGGCAGTGGAAGCCTAGTCACTGGATGGATTTAAGAGAGAGTTAGATAGAGCTCTAGCGGCTAGTGAAGTCAAGGAATATGGGGAGAAGGCAGGCACGGGTTATTGATAGGGGACGATCACCCACGATCACAATGAATGGCGGTGCTAGCTTGAAGGGCCAAATTGACTCCTCCTGCATCTATTTTCTATGTTTCTATGTTTGCTCCACTATAGGATCTGTGCAGAGGCCGAAGGGAAGATCCTATCTTTGGGCAGAAGCAAGATACTCCCACAGAGTATCCATTCCTGCCCATTAGGTTCCCATTGTGATGAAGAACACGCAGGCATGAAAAGTGGAAAAATGATTTATTAAAGTTTAACATCTCTTAAAAATATAACAACATTTTAAATGTCAAAGATGAGTATAATTCTTTCTTGCTGTGCCTCTTGTTGCTGCTCACTGCATCTTTATGTCTCTTTGTTGTTGATAAAAAAAAGAGACAATTTCAATAGACAGAGATTCAGCGGTCAGACTTTAACAAAGAAAATCCTTCTTCAGAGCTCTGCTGTCATTTACATTTGGTGTGATTTGAAGATCAGGTGTTTCAGGAGTTGTAGAGACACTGCTGGGTTCTTCCCGCGGAACTTTGTCTGCAGCTGAGCAGTAAGAATGTTCTGTCTGTATGTTGTATGGCACTGCCAATACAAGAAAAAAGAAAAAGGGGGAATGAAATGGCAAGCATACTAATTAAAAAAATAATCATCTACTACTGAAAGTCTGTTCTTGACCTTTTTTTGCCATCTGTGCTGCGATTTCCGAGAGAATGCCGCCACCTACGGCCGTTTTCGCTCAGAGCCCCCCCTCCGCCGCATGTGTGCCGAGGTTCTCCCCCCCCCCTTCCTCTATCCCCCCCCCCTTTCCTCTCCACCCCCCCCCCCCCCCCCCCCCACACCCCCTACCCTCCACCATCCCCCCTCCCTCCCCCTCCCTGCTCCCCACCTCATCCCCCTCTCTCTCTCCCCCTCACTCTCTCTCTCTCCTCCCCATCTCCCCCACCTTTCCGCCCACACCCACCCTCCCTCTTATCCTCCTCTCCACCCCTATCCCACTTGCCCCCTCTCTCTGTGTCTCTGTCTCTCTCTCTGCCCCTTCTCTCTCTGCCCCCCCCCGCCCGCCCCCCGCCCCCGCTCTTGATGTGACTGCAAGTTGGGGGCTATGCTTCAGTAGATAGGGTGGTTATGGGGTAAAAGGAGCAAATAATCATATTAATTTTATCATTTTAATTTTATATCAAGGGGGTAATTAGCGTGAATGCGAGAGGGGGATAGTTAGTGTGCGTGACGCTGCGTGCCGCCGCCCACCTCCCACAACCGCACGTTGGGGGATCACACAACGGGTCTGCACTTGGACTATTTATAATTAAATATATATGTGATGCACCAATTTCAATCTACCAGAATAAAATCATGATCTATATAATTTGTACGTTTTTTATAATTTTAATCAATTAAAATGTTCTAATAATTAGGCTTGAGGAAGTTTTAAATGGATGTTCTTACTTGAATTAAATACTAGTACGCATTCCACCACCCACACTGTGCAGTCTTATATGTGATTATAGTTTTGTGAACATTTCATAAATGAAAATCAAAGTACCATACATGCCATTACATATTGACCATTAGCAATCATATCAGGTTGGATACAATTTTTTTCTCATATTTAGCCAAAGTGAGAGAATATAAATTATTTTAAAAAGGAGAAAATTACTTGCCTCGTTGCTGTTTTAAAGGCGTTGGTGAGGATGGGAGGTTCACATTCGTCCTCTTGAGTAACCTCCGTTGGGAAGACAGACGTTTCGGCGGGTTAGGAACGTCGAAGAGCGTTGGAACAGCATTCCAATTTAGCCCTGTTCTTAGTCTGCTTGTTGGAAAACTGGTCAAGTTCAAAGTGTACAGAACAAAGACAACAGTTGGCTGACAAGTACTCCGTACTTCGGTGTAGGAAATCTTGTCGACGAGTATTCTGGACCCACCGTTGACATCTGAAATTACAGGAGATATCATTTATGATTAACTAATAATAAAAAAAAATGATCATAACTAGATGCCTGCACAATGGATGACATATCACTTAAGTGCAATTGTTTTCAGTTGTGTGGAGAGACCTGTATATTGACGATGCTTTTTGTCTCTTATATGTCATTTCACCTTAAATGTAGAAGAGTTTATTAGAGAGGGGAGAGAGGGATCGAGAGAAGGGAGAGGGATCGAGAGAGAGGGAGAGGGGGAGAAGGGAAGGGGGGAGGAGAAGGGAGAGGGAGAGAGAGGAGAAGGGGGAAGGGGGAGAGAAGGAGAAGGGGGAGAGGGAGGAGAAGAGGGGGGGGAGAGGGGAGAAGGGGGAGGGAGAGGGGAGGGGGAGGGAGGGGGAGAGGGAGAGGGGGGGGGAGAAGGGGGGAGGGAGGGGGAGGGGGACGGGAGAAGGGGGGAGGGAGGGAGGGTGGAACGATAGCATGTTATAACGTTCAGCCGTCCCATTCCGACCAAAGATTATAGTGCAGAGCTACTCTACTATCTTTCATTGCAACCGCCGCCGCCGAATCCCCGGCCCACCATTGCACCCAAAGATGATAGAGCTGAGTTGTATAATCTTTGATTGTACCCTTCTTCACGACAATTCGAGGGATATAACGGGTAACAGCCGCCGCGTTCTCGGACTCGAGTCTGAGCTCGAAAAATCTCGTGGTCACTGGGCCCAATGTGTCCCGCGGGCCATATTTTGGAGACCAAACCCTTACAAGAACAAAACAAAAAACGTATAGAAGTGTTAAACTTGTCTTTATTATTGTGGTAACTAAAGATGTAATAAAATAAGTCTAATAACTTTCTAATGTACCGACAAACCCCGTGGCCGTTGATGGGAGAACAGAAAATAACATTTTCACGACAGAATATCGACAAAAAATTATAATAATATATTCTTACCTTTCTTTTTTATTGGGGAACCTAAGAATGACAGCTCTGGTCGTTTAGATTTACGATTAGAACAGTTGATAGCGGAGCAGTGAGATGAAGATTTAGCTGAGGACGCCATTACAGCCCAATAAATGCTTAACAAAATGGCGTCGACGGTCACACACCCACGTCATACTACGCGTTTCGAGGAGTCTATCTTGTCCCTCTACGATTTTGGGCACTGAGGCACTAGTGAAGCACATCCTCTCTCTTCCCCGCCCCGCCCGCCCGCTCACTTAGCTGCAGGTTTCCGGCGAGTTAAGCCGGTTCTGTCTCTTTCCGCATTTTGCAGCCCACTCACTCGCCCGGTTCCGCCCTCCTCTTCTCACCTCCCCACTACTCCGCCCTCCCTCTCTTCCCTTTCCTCACTACCCTACCCAGCCCGATCCTCTATAATGCTGGCGGAAGCCACGATCAGCCGGTCCTCCACTGCTTTTGATAGCTCTCAGCAAAGAGCCTATAGATCTCTATAGGGAGGTTTCACGGCAGTCGGGTCCACGACCCATAACCCCTACTGTTGCTACGCAACTCCAACTGCCAATACACGCGATTGTAAGCACTGACCATTGTTTCCAGCGGTGCGGCCCGTTAAAACCCACTGAAATTGTCAATTTTTTGCGCTGCAAATAATTATGGAAATCGGGATGAGCATGTGAGATATTTAGCCTACTTCAGAATTCCAAAAGTGAGGAGAAATGAGTAGATAGAAGCGAGAGCTGAAGGGCTGCTTGGCGAACATTGGCCATTTGCTCACTGCATTTCATCAACTAAGGCATTTTGTGTTTTTTCTTGATTCTTTGGCATCTAAAAAATTTCAGAAGTGATAAATCTGGCTTTAATTTTTTTAAATCGCCCATGGTTTCCCGTGGGTTTTTACATACAAAATGAAAACGCATCTGAAGTAAAATTTACAGCCAGATTTATCACTTCTGAGACTTTTTAGAACACAAATAAAGCCTTACTTGATGAAATGCAGTGAGCAAACGCGATAATTCCCAATATTTTCAATGTTTACCAACCACTTTAGCTGCTGTAGTCCCTTCAGTTCTCGCTTCTCTATGCCTTCATTTCGCTTCACGTTTGGAATTCTAAAGTTGAGTACATGTCTCTCACACCTACCCCAACTCCCACAATTTCTTTCAACGCAGAAAATCAACATTTTTGCGGTTTTTAACAGGTAGGAAAGTATGCGTTTCTAGCATTAATAACATATACCGGAAGTGACGGATGTCTTCCAGTTGGATTTAGCGGCTCTGTGCGTCGAGCCCTATGACCCAGTGACCTTACGTGCAACCCCCCTATAGGATCTTTGGTCCTCAGGTCTCTCCGGGCTCGCTCGGGCCACCGCGAGCTGCCGTCCCGCTCCCCTCCTCTCTCTCTCTCTCTCCCCCTCTCTCTTCCTCCTCCTCTCTCTCTCTCTGCCTCCCTCTCGCTCTATCTCTCCCCTACCTCTGATTCTCT